>NC_136061.1:595700053-595857553 GCF_964261635.1 Lissotriton helveticus | reverse complement strand
TCTAGCGTCCACATTCAATAACCGTCAGCCAGCGCCATCTGTGACACAGACCCGCGTGTGCGTCTGTAGGTATGTGCAACGCATAACAGTCAGTACTGAACACTCATGAACAGTCATTTACCTCAGGCCTCGTCAACAAATAAGACGTCAGTGGCGACCAAATATCTCTAGGCCTAGGCGCACTAGGCAACAATTCAGCAAAAACAGCAGAGTGCTCCTGACACTAGACCATATCGTTTAGCCAATCCTTGAATTTGGGTGCTCTTCCCCTGCCCCATTGACAAGCTATACGTCTCTTGGCCATCAAGAGCGCTAGGGCTGTATATTGGAGATGGATCAAGGGTACATTTTTAACATAGCTCAGCAAAGCTAACAGTGGCATGGCCTCAACATACATGCTGGTCATCTGTTGCAAGGCCTCGAAAACATGTCCCCAATACTCATGTATTCCCGGACAGTTCCAGGCCAAAGGCAGAAAATCAGCCTGGGGCGCCTGACACCTGACGCACCTATCCGAATCACGAAGACGAAGCCTATGCAGTCTAGCCGGCGTGTGGTATAGCCTATGTAAGTATTTATAGTGGATGATGCATAGCCTACTGCTGGCCGATTTCCATTCTGTCTGCAAGCAGCAGTATTCCCATTGATCTTCCATTAGTTCAAATTCCAGATCCTCCCCCCAATGTGTGCGGGATGTCGGTGCCTCAACCTCTCGCTGCGTATGAACCACTCGGTATATTAGGGAGACTAAGCGTTTGGGCACTGTCTGTTGCAGGAGCAGTTGTAATGGTGCAAGTGCGGGGGGTTCGCACGGAAAATCAGGATGTAAGGACCTGATCCCCTGTTTAAGACATATGTACAAGAAGGTATCTAAGGGAGTGCGCTGTACACCCTCAAAAACATTTTCTGGGTCCCGGAACTGGCCGTTCTTGTACAGGTCCCCCCAGGACTTGAGCGACGTGCGTTCCTGAACTTTATGAAAGAGTGTTTTCTGCAAGAGGGGCATGTTGGGGTGATATGTGAGTGGCAAGAGTGGGGAGTAGATCATGGAGGCTCCAAGGAGCTGCACTATGCGCCTCCATGCTGAAATAGTGGCATATACAGTAGTCTGTGTGCGCTCACGGGCAGGCAAATCCATGTATATGGCACCGTCTATCAGAGTCGGATGTACTAGCCAGTGTTCGGCTGCTAGCTGCGACATGTACCGGGGCTGCCGGATCCAATAATATAAATAATGAGCCTGAGCGCTTAAATCTTGATCAGTGATGCCCTACCAGCCATGGAGAGCGGATGTTTTATCCAACGCTCTACCTTATCAGCTATGCAAGCCATTGCTACTCCATAGTTGAGTCTCATAAGCTCTTCCTTATTCCTGGTAACACCTATACCCAAGTATCGTAACTCGTCTTCACACCACTCCAGCGGGTAGTCTAGGGGAAAGCGCACAACCGAGTATGTCAGCGGAAAAAGACAGGACTTTCCCCAGTTGATCTGGACACCCGACAGCCGACTAAAAATTATAAACTCTCGAAGGAGAGTGTTCAAATTAGCTTGGGGGTCTCTCACATATAAGGTGATGTCATCAGCGTACATAGACACCAATATTTGTCTCAGATTAAATCGCAGGGCCATGTCATTGTGGCGATGTCTCAATCGCGCCGCAAGAGGCTCCATCGCCAACGCAAATAGCAATGGCGACAGCGGGCAACCCTGTCGAGTGCCTCTCGTAATCATGAAGCTGTGCGACACATGCCCATTGATAAGTACTCAGGCCCCTGGTCGATAATACAATAAACGGATCCAAGATAGAAACAGCGGTGGGAACCCCATTCGGAGCATGATCACAAAGATAT
Organism: Lissotriton helveticus; assembly: GCF_964261635.1. Lineage (NCBI taxonomy): Eukaryota > Metazoa > Chordata > Amphibia > Caudata > Salamandridae > Lissotriton > Lissotriton helveticus. Next base: position 595,855,700 of record NC_136061.1, on the reverse strand, counting down.
AGTTCCATTCAACGGAATCAAAAAGGCCTTAGTGGCGTCCAGGAATATCGCTGCTAAGGGCAATACTGGAGAGACATTATGTAAAATGGTAAAGAGAGTCCTCAGGTTATGGGAAGTAGCCCTTCCCGGGACAAATCCGGATTGATCCGGGAGGATTAAATGCTCTAACAGCAGACTCAGGCGATTAGCAACAAGTTTGGCCAAAATCTTAGTGTCACAATTGAGAAGTGAGAGGGCCGATAGGACCCACACAGGTGAGCGGGCTTGTCAGGTTTCAAAAGGGATATAATAAGAGCTTCTCTCATAGAAGGGGGGAGTGAGCCAACCTCCAATGACTCCTCATAAACTTCCCGCAGTATTGGAGCCATCAGATCTATGTAGGTCTTATAAAATTCTATTGGAATACCATCAAGCCCAGTGGCCTTCCCAGAGTGCATGCTCTTTATTGCCTCCCGAACTTCATCTAATTCAAACGGAGCATTGAGGAACGTACGATGGACGTCACTCAACCAGCCTAGCGTCACGTCTCTGAGGTAGTCATCCAGATCTAAGTCCCGCTCTCCAGAAGTGATATAGAGTGTGGTATAGTGTTCAGTAAAGTTCTCACGTATGCTGGCAGTGTCCCAGCAGCGTGTACCGTCAGTCCATTCTAATTCCACCACGTAGTTAGCGTATGGTAGCCTTCTGATCATGTCCACTACGTTTTACCCGGTCGCTCCCCCTCCCCAAACCGGCAAGCCTGTCACTGTTTGCCCCGAAATCTCATCTCTCTGTCCGCCTCCTCAGTGTATGCAGTAAGCTTGGTCCTAAACTCACGCTACGTGTCGCGATCTGGTGTGGTCATTAATCTGGCTTCAAGTGTCTTGAGCTTGCGTTCTAATCTACAGAGCGTATTGACAATATCTTTAAGCACGCCCATTCCCTTGCAAATGCAAAAACCCCTCAGCGTAACTTTAAACGCCTCCCAATTAGTTTCAACGCTCTGCACCGTACCTTTATTCCGTAAGAAAAAGTCCTGAATTTCCTCGCGCAGTTCCTTGTGGAAAACCGTGTCTAAAAGCATGCGTGTATTAAGGCGCCAAGGGCTGCGCGGGGGACTGAAATCTGCTGAGGAAATTGTAAGCTTAACTGGTGCATGGTCTGAGTATGTCCTAGCCAAATGTTGCACATTACAGATCGCAGGTGCTAGACCCCGGGAAAGTAGCCAATAATCTAATCGTGCCCAGGACGCGGCGTGTGCTGTGAAATGAGTCCCTTCACGGGTCTGGGGATGAGCGTGCCTCCATGCGTCTAACAAGTGGTTATCCAGCAGGATGTCAGTCAGTGCGCTCCCAGCCCTATTGTGGTGATGCGGGGCAGGATGTGACCGATCCATATGCGGAGCATAGGTAACATTAAAGTCTCCGTCCCATATAATGTGATTCGAGTCTATGTCACCTATCTCTCTCCGCAAGGAGATAAAAAAGTCAGGGTCATCCACATTCGGTCCATAACAACACACCAAAGTGACCGACTGCAACCCGTGGTGTCCCCACGCCAGACAATACCTCCCGCGATCATCAGCGGATATCCCCGCTAAGTGAAAGGGCACGTGTCTCTTGAACAATATGGCTGTAACCCTAGCATAGGTGGAGTAGGAAGAAAAGACTCTATGTGCAGCCCATCTGGATGCAAATGTAGCTGCCTTCTGGGGTGTGAAGTGGGTTTCCTGCAACATCGCTATATGCACTTGGTGTCTGTCGAGATAGGCCAGTACCTGCCGCCTATTTCTCGGGCCTCCCAGCCCCCTGACATTTCACGTAATGATATTTAGGTGTGCTTCTACGTCGCTAGCCATATACACACATCGTCAACTGTAGCACTGTCCTAAAGACCTTCATACCAAAAGCATCTCCCAGTGTGAGAATGTCTGCCGCGCCTTGCATGCTCATTGCACCCAGGATGATCTCCAATCATTGCATCTCAATGATCCACGAATCAATCCCATCCCCTCGGCCTCCCCCCTCCCTCCCATCCCACTGAAGCAACCCAAACATGCCAGTATCATACACCCCCTTCCACCACTCAACAAAGAATATAACACAACTCCAACCAAACATATGCACCAATTCACCTTGGGGGAATTCCCGGTGGGGGCCATCCGTAGGTGGCTACACAACAACCCCGTGCCATTCAATCAGGCCACAGCTAAAGCCGGAGCCCTGTCAGGCAATAAGGGGTGCCCGGCGAGCTATCATTAGGTTCCTCGTGGTACATTTGTCACTTAAAACACACAACCTTTATCAGAGTAGGCTCCCCTCATTATAAAACAGAGCACAGTCAAACCAGTTTGTTACCAGTGTCAATGTGTGCAAGGGCTCGTCATTGTGCCTCCTCGTCCAAGTCCCTTCCAGGGGATCTCCGTGGGTCTCCTGCAGCCGCAGTAGCCCCATTCGTTTTTTTGAGCTGCTTGAGGAACTCGTCTACTTGTTGTGGCTTCGTGAAGAACCTTTGCTTGCCCTGGTGTGTTATCCACAAACGCGCCGGGTAAAGAAGGGCATAGTCAATCTGGGCCTTACGAAGCTTCATCTTGACTTCAATAAATTTACGTCGTTCATCTTGAACCATAGGCTCGAAATCTGGGTAGATTGAAAAGGTATTGCCTTCATATGCCAGTGTTTGTGTTTGCTGCGAGCAGCTCTCAGTGCTACATCCTGGTCCCTGTAGTTTAGGAGCCTAGCAATTATGGGCCTCGGAGTGTCCCCAGGTTTGGGCCTGGGACCCAAAGATCTGTGTGCACGCTCCACAATAAATTGAGTAGAAAAAGCGTCCGACCCAATCGCTGCCAGCAGAAGCTTCTCCACATAGTCCTCCATCCGCCCAGTGTTGGTGGATTCCGGAATACCTAAAATACGAATGTTATTGCGCCTGCTGCGCGCCTCCAAGTCCTCATTCTTTGCCGCAATGACTCTCAGTAAATTGTCCATACGAGAAAGTTGTGACGTATGCTGGGTAGTTGCGTCTTCTGAGTCCGAAATGTGGCGTTCCACGTCCTTGAGCCTCTCATCATGACCCTCCAGTTTGCGAGTGATCGCGTCCATTCTCGATGACATCCTGTCAACTTTATCTACTATAGTAGCGAAGCCTTAGCGGACTTCGCGAAGGATATCCTGTACCTCACTGGATTGGCCCGTGGTGCCATCTTGCGATCCACTACTCATAGCCTGGTCCTGGACATCTTGCCCTGCACGAGTAGATCTCTTGACAGCGTCAAACGTAATTTCAGGTTGTCCTGTATCAGTTTTGCCCATGGTTCCTTCTGAGGTTGCAGGCGCTACGTCTCTGTGGGTGTCCAAATCAGCTCCTGGGTCCAAGGGAGCAATCGACTCAGCAGTTGGGAGGAGGTGTAGGGGTCCGAGACCCAGTAGGAGCAGTCTCCGAAGAGCGTGCCAGCGCCTTGTAACTGTGCGCCTGGTAGGCCTCCGCTTAGTAGTACCGCGCGGCCTCGTACAATGTTCTCAGCATGCGACCCTGGGGCACCCATAATATGAGGGGATCCCCCTTCGTGCTGCCCGCTCCACCGTGGTATCCTCGTGCTGCGTGGTGTAGCATCACACGCGCCTCTCGTGCAGCATTCTCCCCAGCGAAATCGCCGCTGCTCCATGCATGTAGCGGTCACTTCCAGGCAGTAAATCTTGTTGACTTCCAATTAGCCCAATTGCGCCATTTGTGTGTTCTTCGTGATGCTAGAGGACTATCCAGTTGTGCCTGTGAGGGGTCTAGCACTCAGTAGCGGCCCCCCTGCACAGCCATGGCAACTCCGGTCGCTCAATCACTTCGGGACTAGGGACCCCACCGCCTCCGTTGTGCGCCAGTTCGAGGAGGGGGGGGGATCAGGGCTCGCTCCGCTTCTTGCACCAAGGCTCAGACTCTCATATGTGTCGCAAGATTTAAAAAATGGCTCGCTGGCCGTCCCACCAGGGCCGCATGCAACAATAAGCTGGTATGGTCCCCCACACCTGCGCGGCCACGGCGTTTGCTCAGTACTCTTAGGGCCGGCCGGCCTGCCTCTTCAGCCACAGTGGGTGCTCATCCACTGGTGAGGTGAGGAGGGAGAGAAGCAGGCCGTGGCAGGTCCGGAGCCCTCCCGGTGCTCCCCCAACCCGATCCGCCAGCAATCAGGAGCTTCACATCGGCATTGCCGTTCGCGCTTCACTCCGCTCCTCTCTTACCTCCGTCGTATTCCAAGAGCAGGAGTAGTGCCTTTTGTGCCTTCCGCCAATGATATTCGCCCTCCAAGCCCCCACCGATGAGGATCTCGGCAAGCGGCCGCCGCGCATCCAGGGACAGACTGCCCGCTCGGCCTATACTCCGCGTGTCCCGCAGCGGACTGCAGCAGTTTGTCAGTCCGGCGTCCGAGTATACGTGGCTCCACAGGTCACCCCGGGCAATCTTCAACCCCGGCTCACAGGCAGGAAAGGCAGCCAATTCGTCCAGATTTCTCACGGAACCTGTCGGCTGTGTCGCTCCATCAATCGATCGCAAAACACCAGAGATTTACCATTTAGTAGGCGGCAAGAGCCTCACTCGCAAGCGGCCATTTGCAAGTGCGCCACCTTGCAAACCCCAATTTTACCTGACAAAATCACTTTTCACACAGATTCATGTGGGAAAGCATGGCATCACCGGGCTCACACAAATTTCCTACCATCCAGCATGCCCCCAGGTCTCCTGATAAAAATGGTGCCTTACTTGTGCGGGAGGGCCAAGTTCCCGTGATTGGCCCCGTCCCTGGCGCCCATCTAGGGACACCTACCAAACCCACACATTTCTGAAAAGTAGACACCTGGGGGCTTCCAGGGAGGTATGGCTTGTGTGCATCCCCCAGCGTTTCCCTACCCAGAATCCCTTGCAAACCTCATTTTAGATGAAAAAATCACTTATTTCACACTATTTTGTGTGGGAAAGTGTGGCATCACCAGGCTCACACAAATTTCCTACCACTCAGCGTTCCCCCAAGTCTCCCGATAAAAATGGTGCCTCACTTGTGTGGGAGGCCCAAGTTCCCGCGACAGGCAGAGGCCCAAAACATTTTTTGATAGGCACTGTTGATGTTGCCTCACTACATTTTGGGCCCTTGCCTGTCGCGGAAACTTGGGCCTCCCACACAAGTGAGGCACCATTTTAATTGGGAGACCTGGGGGTACTCTGAGTGGTAGGAAATTTGTGTGAGCCCAGTGATGTCACACTTTCCCACATGAAAATGTGTGAAAAAAGTGATTTTTATTTCAGCTAAAATTGAGGTTTACAAGGGATTCTGGGTAAGGAAACATTGGGGGATCCACACAAGCCATACCTCCTTGGAAGCCTGCAGGTGTCTACTTTCCAGAAATGTGTGTGTTTGGTAGGTTTCCCTACGTGCCGGCAGAGCTAGGGTTCACAAATTACAGCTAGGCACTTTGCCAAAAAAGGGTAATTTTTCACTGCGAAATTGAGTTGTGACCACGTTGTGTTTTGCACCGTTTCTTGTTGCGGGCACTGAACCAACCCACACAAGTGAAGTACCATTTTTCTCGTAAGACTTTGGGGAACGCGGGGTGGGTGGAAAGTTGTGGATCCACGCAGATTCCAGAACTTTCCACCACAGAAATGTGGGGAAAATGTGTTTTGTTTGGACAATTGTTTAGGTTTGCAAGGAATTCTGGGTAACAGAACCTGGTAGGAGGCAGTCAACTCACCCCATCCTGGATTCCCCTGGGTGTCTAGTTTTCAAAAATGGATAGGTTTGCTAGGTTTTCCTAGGTTCCGGCAGAGGTAGGGTTCAAAAACTACAGCTAGGCACTTTGCCAAAAAAGGGTCATTTTTCACTGCGAAATTGAAGTGCAACCACGTTGCGTTTTGCGCCGTTTCCTGTCGCAGCCACTAGACCAAGCCACACAAGTGAGGTACCATTTTTCTTGGAAGACTTTAGGGAATGTGGGAATGGTGGAAATTTCTAGATCCACGCAGATTCCAGAACTTTCCACCACAGAAATGGGGGGGGAAATGGGTTTTTTTGGGCAATTTCTTAGGTTTGCAAGGGATTCTGGGTAACAGAACTTGAACAGAGGGAACGGGAGAGTTATTAACCCATGGATAAGCCACGTTGCTGAACTGGCCTCTGCCACTGAAAACAGTAATGGTTCTAATCTTTCAATGTGTAACATAGAAAAAGACAGTTGTGTTGTGATAATTATATCACTAAAGGATGCGCTCTTTTGACGTGAAACTGGAGGGTTTCTTCTCTTAGTTTGCAAAAAACCAACATGTACTCTGTTGTTTCTTGAATGCTTTCTTTAATGAATAAAAGGCTTTTCATTCGAATATAATTCCTTCATATTGTAAGTCACTTCATCATATTAGACAGATGATTCACTATACCCAGTGTATTTCGGGTCTTAAGCGGTGACCCTTCATCAGGGGTCTGTTAGAGGGAAAACAAATACAGGACCTTAGCATTCAGATTCAAATGTTAAATCAAATTCATGGTGCATTCTGACATGTAAACCTCATGTTAGGGGAAGTGCACTAAATTAAAAAAGTGTAGAAAATGATGTGATTTGGTGCTCTAAGGTGCTGAACAGTGAACGGTGAAAAAGAAACTACAAAGGCTTGTGGTGCCAAAAGGTTGATACAGTGCTGGGAGTGACGCAAATACGGTGCTTTAAGGCGAAGTGAACGATGAGAGTAAAGCTATCGAAGCTTCAAGTGCAAGTGCGTAACCGGTGGAGGATGAATTAAGAGAATAACTTTCCTTTGTTTAAAAAATGCTCAAGGGTGGATAAATAGATAAAGAGGGTAAAATAAAGATAGAAACTTACAGGAGTGAACTGTTGTAATTCTATCTAGGACCCTAATTCGATATTCCTGATTTATGCCCTTATGTGGTTATAATAAATAATATCCTTATAAAGGCATAAGAATCATATCCATATTTAGTCGTAGCCCATGCAGTCCACATTAAGCAAGGCTACTTCCCCGGACTCCTAGAAAGTACAACGAGTTCTATAAACAAACCAAACCTCCAGCAACCTGGGAATTCCCCATTGCTTTTGTTTTGATTTCGTCCTAGAACTCCTGTGAGCACTGTAAGAACTGCCAGTTCTTAGTGACATCTTTATTGACGTGTTATGTCCAACCTTACGTCAAACCCGGCACCTTTCAGGTATAAATATACCAACGTTGCCTTAAGCAAACACACGGTGGTTTGGAGCAGAGCGGCTATCTACTTGCCCGAGAGCCCAGCTGATGCGAGAGCCCACAGACGCCGCCCCTCCCCTTTGACGCACTGAGAGAGACGCTGTCTTTTCTCCTGCCGAGAAATCCAGCTCCGGTGTTTCCAGATACCCTCGCGGGTTACTGGGATATCGAGTCCTGAAAGAGAGATACCAGACCTCCTGCTTTCTATCACCCAGGTACGGAGCTGACTAAACCCTTAAAGAGAATTCTTGACTCAGATTCTTGACAAAACCAACTTAACTTAAACTGCTACTTACTTACTCCTTCCCAGGTATTAGGCTTAGGTCAGGTACACCGGGGTAGGCGTATTTAGGAGCACCAGTTGAGTACGTTAGTCAATGTATATTTGTATGTATATATTTTATCTATTTTAAAGTATCATATGGCTAAGAAACCATATCAATGCTTTTACAGTATTATTTCATAATACTCCTTTTACTGTACGCACTTTACTTTAATATAAGCATTGCAATTGTGGCAATTAATTTCTCTTGCATGAGAAAGAAGACTGCTCAATAAATAACACCTTTTATTGAAAACGCCCGTCTCTCTTTTCTCTGCACTCTGGTGAAACTAAGTATGCACACTTGACTGAGTGAAATAGCTGTCTATTGTTTTCACACGACTCTAGAGATACACTCTTATTCTGAGGGAGCGAAGTTGTCATGTTTTATGGCTGTCAGAAGCTAATCCCTTCTTGTCTATCCAGGGAGGTTAAACTCCTCCTTGTTTATTCGAGAAAGTTTCTAGTGACCTCTGAGCTAGCTGGCAAACCTTAAGTCTAATATAGTCAGTAGCGACATAGTCGACCTCAGTCCTACGTCTACACTGCTGTTTATATTATTCCAATGCGCAGAGCCTATTGGGAATATAGGAACTACACTACATGGCGCCCAACGTTTGGTAAGGCGATAAATCTAACGCAAGACGTTAGAGTAACTCAGTCGTGCTTTTTCACACAGAACCCCTTTTTCCCGTGAATATTCCAAAAGACGTCTGGAGTGGGTAAAAGTTTAAAATCCGCCGGAACTTAGTAGGATGAGAATCCTATGTATAATTTTTGGTATAGTCAACGTTGAAAGATACAGTGTTCCAAAATATTGTGCACCTAATCTTTGTTTCCTTGAAACTTGATCTGCAACAAAAACCTTTCTGTTAGTAAAAATGACGGAAAGTGACGACGGAAGGGAGGCAGCTAGAATAGCAGCTCAACTCCTAGTGGATGACACAAGTCTCCGAGACAATGACCCGAATGTTATACTCATTCCGGTCAACATAAGAAAAACTATAACTCTAAAACTTATAGAAAATGGACTGACATCACGAGGTGGTACAGTCATATTCGTGGTAGAGGCCCATGAATATCGGCAGACAGAGGTATTCTATTCATGGATAAACTTTCCTGCAGCAAACGCTGTAACACACAAATTCCACTATTACAAGATAGAGGAACCTCCGGATGAATACACTCCTTTCGAGGAGATTGAAATCCCATTAAATTACCAAGAGCACCTGCTCTGGTTTAAAGGCGCCCTAAAACATAATAATCACATCACCAGGCTCGGTCCACTAGGTAGACCAGGAGCAACGTGGCCGGTTCTAGCCAGCTACACACCACATCCAGACATTGAAAAAATGCCAAACCAGGAACTTTTAGGCCAGCTAAAAATACTAATTAAAATACATAGACAATTAGTCCAATATGTAATGCGGACTTCAACAGTCCAACCAGCAATTAACATTCCACAGCTGACCCCTCATCAGGGGAACACAAACAAAATCTCACCACAGAACATACAATCGTGTCTTGGTAAAACACCCGCAAAACGGGAACAAATTCCATTCTGGTTAGCACAAAAAATCACTCAAATAGAGGCATTATTTCCTGATACTACACGTACTGAGAAACACAGAATTCTGACTATCTGTCTTCCAATGGGGATCGCACCACATGTGGAGGACTGTGACACTTGGGGCACAGTCTTTGCTTCCATTTACACAAAAATACATGGTGTTCCGTCTATGGCGGTAATACCAGATGTGCTAAGACAGATTCAAAATTAATAGGGTCCTGAACCTGCTTTAACTCTGGGTATGAAATTACTGAAAGACTTCAAGCAGGTCTCGATTATATTATTAGCCAACATAAAAGGAGAAGCAGCATCTGTGGCGATCCGCCAGAAATTGAAAGAAACAGATATAGCAGAACAACCATTTGAACTTGCCAGAATCATAGAAAAGTCCTATGAAGAACTAGGTAGAGATAGTTTGGGTGGGAAACCAGTAAAACCCCAACTAACTGAAAATCCTGAAAAAACCTTTTTTTAAAATAATCTAAACACTCCAAAAAAGAGCTGGGATGGAAATAAACAATCCACTCCCAAAGAAAAAAGATTCCAGTCCAGAGGAAGGTCTCCTCAACGAAGAGAAAGATCTCCTGACCGAGGAAACAAGTCTCCCCAGAGAGAGCCCTCTGAGAAAAGATACAACCTTAGGAATAGGGATAATTTGAAAAAACCTGATAGATATCAAGATATTGATACACGTCCCTCTCGATCTTTTCAGACTTCCGCGCAGAAATCGGAAAGAAGAGGACGGTCAGAACACAGGGAAGAGCACGTCAAGTCCAAAGACAAGAAACCTGCTCATCAAAGTAAAAAATTACAATTTCCAAGAAAGGTAGCGAGTATTAAAATAATTAAACATGCCAAGGATACTGAGGACACAACTGAAAAACGGAGAGTGGGCTCAGACAATGCTAGACAGCGCAGCAGAAGTGACCATAGCTCGCAAGATCCTGATGAATCTTCTGGAAACAGTGGACACGAATGAATACATTCAGGTGGAAACTGCGGATACCAGGGTTAGCAAACCTCATAAAATATACAAAATAACACTGCGTAGATCGGGAGATAAGACTAGGAAAGTAAGGGGTCTCTTTTGGGATAACCTTTCGAAAGGCTATGACATCCGTTTAGCTGAGAAAGACTGGCCAACAGAGTTTGTCAGGGAGTGCCCTCATGGTGAAGAAATGATTATGCCTGCCTTCTCAAATCATATTTCAATTTATAAAAAATCCTTTTATGCAAGAAAATGGGCAGTTGCCCAAGGTCCTGCATTATACAAAATCATGTAGGATGGGATGAGGACTCTCCTCCTCACAAAATCCAGTTAAAATGTCAACCCACTGCACAGAGGCAGTACCCAATTAAACAAGAAGCTAAAAAGCAAGTCAGGGAGATCTTAGATCAACTTGAATACCAAGGGGTGATTGAAACATGCACCTCCCAGATGAACAAGCCTTTGTTTCCTGTCTCCAAGCCAGACGATTCATATTGTCTAGTTTTGGACTACAGACATCCTAACTCATGTTGCAAAACATTTGCAGTACAAAACTCACACAGTTCAGCACTAATGAATAACATCGTGCGCAAAAAATACAAAACGACATTAGATATCTCTAATGGATTCTTTTGTCAAAACATTGCACCTGAAAGCAGGTATTTGACCGCTTTATCAATAATGGGGTCACAGGAAAATTTCTGTCGACTCCCACAGGGATTCAAGAATAGCCCAGGATTATTCTCAGCAAGAGTAACAGAGTTACTACAAATATATGATGATGAAGCATTATCTTATGTCGATGACATCTATCACACAGATGATGACCTGGAGACTCACTTGAAAAGAGTAAACACCATAATACTTGGGTTTGCAGCTGAGGGTTACAAATTCAACTTTAAAAAGTCACGAATTGCCCATCTAACAGTCCTGTTTTTAGGATATGAATTATCAAGTGAAGGCAAGAGCCTAGCAGACAACTTCTTAGAGAAGTGTGCTGTACTCCAAGCACCAAAAACGCTGAAGAACTTACAATCAATGCTAGGTTTCCTGAATTTCGGAAGAACATACATTCTAAATTATGCAGAGAGAGTTAAACCTCTCTATGAATTAATAAAACCTGATTTCAAACCAATCAATTGGACTCAGAAACACACAGAAATTTTGAGATCATTGCAAACAGACATGTTAGCTAAAACAAAATTGCAAACACGCGAAAACATACGCAACCTTGTAATCCGAGTCATCCCAGGAAGATGCGGATTCACGTACCTGACCTCTAATGAGGGAGAAACGGTACCAATAGCTTACAAATCACACTTGTACACACAAGCTGAAAGGACATTCAGTCTTACGGAAAATATTGTAAATGCGGTTCAAACTGCTGTAGCAAAAGAAAGAGCCCAAGCACAAGGCAAAAGGATAACTGTTTTAACAGCAGAATCAGCCTTTGAGCCATTAACAAGCCCACACAATTTGACTGCTGTGGCATTAGATCCAAAATGGATCGAATAGGAAAATTCTCTTGCTGCAGAAGACGTGAAATACTATTTTGACCCGAACATGAAAAAACTAGAAAATCTAGAATATGAAGAAGAATATCCTCTGCCAATCGACATTCTGCCCCTCGAACAATATAAATATGTAATCTACATGGACAGATTTAAACAACATTACGATGTAGAGAAAAAATCCTACAACGCAGCGTGCGCGATTGTTAAAGGTCGCTGGCGCTTGGGTAAATTCAGACCGTTAATTACCAAAACTGAATCACTCAGAAACTGTTCAACTCAGCGAGCTGAAATAAGATCTTTAAAGATGGCGCTTGAAAATGCTAAACGCGAATTCCCCGCACCGATAGTATGCGATTCGCATTACTGCGTCAAATCTTACAATAATGACTTGCAGAACTGGGTTCAAAACGATTACAAAGATGACACAGGTGCCACAATAAAGCATAAAAAGCTTTGGGAACAGGTAGTTCTTTTGCAGAAAGAACTACAAAAGACTCACGTGATACATACACTGAGTCATCAACGTGATGGCGTTCACGTTGCAGGGAATTCATTGGCTCACAGAGCCACAGCGGAAGCAACTAATCCGGCTTCCGTAGCCACAAAAAAGCGTTCAGAAAAATACATAGACGAGGAAACCATGCTGGCGGTAAAAACGTCTTCAAAAGGCGACTGTGCAGCATTACCTGTGAACTATCCACTCAATTATAGATACATAATTGATGCAAACTCCGTTCTTTTTGTTCGAATCCCTGGAATGGGGGATAGAGTACTTCCAAACACGAAACGGAGAGTCTTCTTGATTCAAGAAGCACATATGGGAGAGGGTCTAATGCACCGAGAGGTCAAGGAATCTCTGAAAGAATTACAATCAGAATACTGGTGGCCGGGGATGAGCCTGCATAATTACAAATTTGCAATGAGCTGTCCAAACTGCAACAGAGATCGCAGTGGTGAACCGACCGGAGTATTGCCAGGACCCTTCTTTTAGAAAGCATAAGGCTATCTATACGCAGAAATCCAATAGGAAAAATGCGTCCCATTAATGTTTAAGACTAGATTCACTTAAAATGCAGACACCAGCACTCGGCTGATGCCAGAACTGTTATACAAAGATTTGCGAGTCCATATCGGCACATGCGCAATTGGCATGCTACATTCTGACCAGGTTCCGTCGGGTAGGGAACCAACTAATTTGTAAATTCTATCTGCATTTGAAATTACCTCCTCCCTCTGACAGGAATTCACAACAGATTCTTACAATAAATGAAAAGAAAAGCCTGTATAGAACTCTTTGTATCTTTATATTTTTCAAGATGCGTTCAAAGTGATTCATAAATGACTGTCAATATCATAAAAAGTGCAGCATGTGACAATAGTGAATAGTGCTCATGTGACACATACAAATATGTACAATAATGATTTCCAATATAGACAGTTTATACACATATATACAGGTTTAACTTTCAAAAGAGGCCATCCATTATTACAAATTTACAGAATCCCATTTGATACTTGTCAATTCTATTGGGTTTCTGGAGTATTGGGGCCAATCGGAAAGATGTCGACGTTTCGACCCTTCGCGTGCCAAGGTGAATGAGGTCGCAGCGGGTCTTTCTCAAGACAGATGTAACAAGCACGACAGTCCTAGAGTTCAAGTGGTGATGAGTCACCTGAACTGGATTGAGTTGGGGTCCTTAAATCCGAAATTGTGATAAAAATTGTCGGGAACGCTGCGAATAGTCAGCTTCGCTAGACTATTCGCAGCGTTCCCGAGTACAGCCGTGAATCGTATGGACAATTTCTATCACAATTTCGGATTTAAGGACCCCAACTCAATCCAGTCCAGGTGACTCGTCACCACTCGAACTCTAGGACTGTCGTGCTTGTTACATCTGTCTTGAGAAAGACCCGCTGCGACCTCATTCACCTTGGCACGCGAAGGGTCGAAACGTTGACATCTTTCCGATTGGCCCCAATACTCCAGAAACCCAATAGAATTGACAAGTAGCAAATGGGATTCTGTAAATTTGTATTAATGGATGGCCTCTTTTGAAAGTTAAACCTAAATATATGTGTATAAACTGTCTATATTGGAAATCATTATTGTACATATTTGTATGTGTCACATGAGCACTATTCACCATTGTCACATGCTGCACTTTTTATGATATTGACAGTCATTTATGAATCACTTTGAACGCATCTTGAAAAATATAAAGATACAAAGAGTTCTATACAGGCTTTTCTTTTCATTTATTGTAAGAATCTGTTGTGAATTCCTGTCAGAGGGAGGAGGTAATTTCAAATGCAGATAGAATTTACAAATTAGTTGTTTCACTACCCGACTGAACCAATTTTCTTTTAATCAGAATTCACCCAGGTTCTGAGGGACACAGGGTTAACCCCAGCTTTTTCAAGAACATTCTGACCAGGGTCCTGCTTTTAGCTCTCGGGCTTATAAGGAGGCCATGACCAGCATGGGCATTGCATTGCGGTACTCTTGTCCCTTCCATCCTGAGGGAAATGCGGTAGTGGAAAAAAAAAAACGGGACATAAAGCAATCTATAACGGCGAGGGTATTAGGTTCGGGTGATGGGTGGGTCCAACATTTAACAAGTGTCCAACGTAGTCTTAATAATCTGCCAAGAAATCCTCTAAAAGGTTTCAGTCCGTACGAACTATTGTTCAGGACTGGAATGCATTTTCAGGACCTTGATAGTCAGACTTCAGTGGTAGAAGAAAAATGCTTTGATATCAAAGATCGTTTGGCTATTTTACAGGACTTAAATGAAACAAGAAAAGGCCTGAGCAACGTAAAGTTAAAACAACAGCCAACAGCCACTGAAGAAAAACCACCTGTCCCAGCAAGACCTGTCTGGATTCCAAAGATTGGGGATCGGGTCAGAGAGAAGATTGCGGTGAAGAAGGAATTTGGGCCTTCTTACAGAAAAGCAGTACCTGTCTTAGCTGTCAGCGGAACAAGATCAGTTTTACTACCGCCCCTTGCTGGTAAAAAGGAGAACCGAGTTGTATCCATCGACCTGGTAAAACCACAATCATGTGGCCAATAATAAGTAGTAGGCCCAGTGGACTCCCAAGAAATAGCAGAGTACCAAAATTTGCTACAATACAAGAGGTTCAAACTGAGAGACTAATCACTTTCGATAAACCTGCAGTGAATAAAAAAGGACTATGCAACAATGCCATGGAACTTGTGCCTCTTGAAACCCAAATTGCAACAGTTTGTCAAGAAACACCAGTCTACAACGATGTAGCCTCAGACTATGCTAGTGAAACAAAGAAAATTCCAAAAGCAACTGAAAAATCAGAAGCAATTCCAACAATTGACAGAACTGCATCTGGCTACTTCATCAATTTCGATAACTTTTCTGAAGATCCAAGCGAACCTGAAGAAACGCCAGCAACAAAAACTTTCAAAGATAAAGTAACAGAACTCCTTCATCAACTCAAAGAAACCTATCTGATTTCTCCATGGATTGAATTTTGGATTGTGTTAGGTGTACTTTTCCTCCTGCTTTGGCTCATCATGGTTCTTTGTATGGGAAAATTCATTGAGGGAAAATACAGTACAATGGACACAGCAAGTCAGAACATCAACTTGGTCCTAAAGCCACACAAGTCATCTCACATCGAGAAAAGAGAACTATCATCAGTGAATGTCACAGCCAATCCAATACCCGGTGGGGTAGCATGGGACAAAACGGATTATGACATCTATGGCCCGGTTGAGCTCTTGAAATATCTACATCAGTTCAAGGTTTCATTAAGTGACTTTGTAAAACCGAGTACATTCTCTGATGATTGGGACTTTGAAAGTATTAATGATATGATGTCAGATTTAGTAATGTCAGCAAAATTTACAGAACATGATTACTTACAGGGTTCATCAAATTATGAAGAAATGTATTGTTATAATCACTTTGCACATCACTATTTGCATAAATCTGCTCAACCTAGAAATGTTTTTAATTACAATCAATGGGAACATTGTGCAACTCCACCTAAAAGCAGTTTGAAAACATTTTACGAGAAATTCCCATACTTCTCGGGTTTTAACACAAGTGATGCAGAAACGTTTTATTTCAAACTGTTAAATAAGACAGGGGTGAAAACAATGCTGACAAATATTAAATTGATCTATTCGGAAACATTTTATGAAAAAATGAAAACGTTTGGTTTTGATTTCTGGAAAAACAACATTGAAACAAAAAACATCTGGGGTACCAAACATTGGCAGGTCCAAGATTTAGAAGCATTATTTAGAGCCTGCATGATCCCAGAACAAATAATATTCTTGAATGATACCATTCAACAGACTACTTGTCTTGGCCTAGCCAAGATAAAAGATTTAAACAAACCGTCTATTCCAAAGCCAACACCTGACAGTAATAGCACTACAGACGTTGAGATAGACGTATCCCATATTTTTAACCAAAACAGAACACAACCAACCTGATTGGAAAAAATGGTTGATCTGGCCCACAGACACAAATAACTGTCAAGATAGATTCCTGAACAAAATACAGGGGTTCAAAATAACCAGGCCAGACCTTAGATACTCCCAGAGCCAACATCCAGTGATAGTTACAACATACAGTGTAGGCAAACTATGCCTTGAGTGGCTACAAAAATCCACACTGGCAGAAATTAAGCAACACTGGACTTTACTTAAAGACGGTGCTGACTTGCGTGATTTAATAATGGGACCACGCAAACAGCGTCAAAAACGTTTCATAGCGGCCGGTATATACGCTGCGTACAACGTAGCTTGGAAAGTAATGCAAATTGAAACAGCAGAAAAAATGCGAGAAATTGATCTTATTAATTTGGAAAAACCACTTTCTGTTGTGGACAATGGGTTAACGACTCTGTCCTCCAGAATATATTCACTGGACAGTATTGTATCATCTGCTATTGATATAATAGAGCAGGACTTACTAATGTTACAACACGGTCAGTCCCAATTACGTTCTATTGTACAGCTTGTCTGGACGTTGCAAAATCTGCGTTCAGGCTACGTACCATGGCGTTTAATCAACACAACGTCTTTATTCTCTATCCTTAGCCTTACTGATAAACAAATCAGTTTGGCACAAAAAGGAGCAGACTATATAATTCTGAGCATTGAAAAACTTGAGAGATTACCATTGACAATGTCAGAAATACCTGTCATTGAATGGATAATACACGGAAAAATTACAATTCCCGAAACAACTTTCCAATTTAAATACTGCCAAGAGTATATACCAGCGGGCCAGTATGAAAGGTTGGGTAAAGGGTACATCAAGTCAACATGGAAATTACCTTATACACACACATGCTACAGTGAAAAGAAAAAGAATGTATTTCTAAGTGGTAACAAATGTAAAAAATCACGGAGCGGTACACTTCTTTGTGAAGGCATTAATTTGCACGGAGCCTGCGATGGGTATTCAAATAACCTTTCATGTCACCTGCACGGCACTCCTGCAACACAGATAGAGCCATTCTTTAGACAACTTTCTAACGGGAGTTATATTCTAATAACGGACCACAGCTGTTGTGGCATGGTGCCAGGAACAGCCTATCTCGTCAGCGTGAGTTCCATGGTCACTTGCTGTATGCAAGTATTGTATCCAAATAGCACTCCAGATACAAAGGCAACAATTTGGCCTTCTTTGAATATCTCTTCTATTCGAATTGATACTTTAAGCAGAATAAAGTCTGTTCTTTTACAGACAACTGTGCCCTTAACGTCATCAAAAGAAACGTATGATCTGCAAGTCGCAAGGACAACGGCAGAGATACATACCCTTTTATCAACAAATTGCCCCGTGCATTTCGTAGAAATGCTAAGCCAAATCCTAAATATGTCAGATACCAGTGGTATCCCACATGTATTTAAGACAATTTTTTCGGGACTGTTAAAACCCTTCGAAACAGTTCTGGGCATTTTTCCTAATTTTGTCCATTCTGTCTTTGGCGGCCTACCACTTCTTTTGGAACTCGTAGCAGGAATTTTATTTTTGATCCTTCTGCTCTGATATGGCAAGCCAAGTCACAGACAAGACTCCAGCAACAATGGAATAAACGATCCTAGCTATATGCTATCGGGACCGCTTAACTAAAGTCCTTGGATTAGCCCGGCTAAGAGATCTGAATATGACCTGGTTTCTTTCATTCAGACCCATCTGGCAGAATTGCATCTTACCTGTCCTTCGATGTATGCTATGCGGAGAAGAATGCGTGTTGGACGTCTGTCTTACACTACCATCAGAAGTACCATTGGATACAGATATTTTGCTAAGTCCTGTAACGGCTCATGCATCGTGTTGTCCCCAGCGGCTACCCATTCTGATGACGGCATTCGTTGAGACTTCATCACTACGATTATGTGGCAGTGAAGTGCGAGATGAGAGCAGCATCACCCAGGTACGACCTTCTGTGAGCATTGCTGATCCTGACATCGATGATAGCAATCATTCTCTTGATTGTACCGTTGCGGCATTTTCAAACTTGGTCTAACTTTCACCTGAAGCCGTAGACCAATTTTTTTGAGAGTCTGTCTGAAATGATGTTCTCCCCTGAACAGAAAGAATAACTTTTTTAAGCAACGAGCACACAGCTTTCCCCGAACTCTGAATTCGGCCTTCAGCTTTGATAAACAAAAGCTACTGAAAACATTTGGAACTGTTTTTCCCCTGAAAACAATTTTTTTTTTCTCCAATTTCAAAATATTTACCTTTTTCTGGCACATGTACTCTACTTAAAGTAGAACTATTCTTAGAGAACAGAGCTTCTATTTTAGGAACTCTAGAGACAATATATTACCTCAGCCTCTAGCACATATACAGTATTTTGCATTATTATGTGATGGAATGGTCTCGACCTTCTCTTCTGTATTAAGAGCCATTTCATGTGTAATTTTCGCAAATCATTCAGCTGATAATTATATGTAATCCTTTTTCTGAATGATAACACTGCTTGAAAAGCGTACAGTACCAATACTCATTTTCGTGTATTTACCATATACCATTTCAAATGCAAATTTATGTATTTTGGGGTGGGTTGGAAAACACATGCACTTTTATATGTTTACTATTGCTTAGTTTTAGTAATGATGGACATTAGATCGTGGAGTGGGTGTTGTAATTCTATCTAGGACCCTAATTCGATATTCCTGATTTATGCCCTTATGTGGTTATAATAAATAATATGCTTATAAAGGCATAAGAATCATATCCATATTTAGTCGTAGCCCATGCAGTCCACATTAAGCAAGGCTACTTCCCCGGACTCCTAGAAAGTACAACGAGTTCTATAAACAAACCAAACCTCCAGCAACCTGGGAATTCCCCATTGCTTTTGTTTTGATTTCGTCCTAGAACTCCTGTGAGCACTGTAAGAACGGCCAGTTCTTAGTGACATCTTTATTGACGTCTTATGTCCAACCTTACGTCAAACCCGGCACCTTTCAGGTATAAATATACCAACGTTGCCTTAAGCAAACACACAGTGGTTTGGAGCAGAGCGGCTATCTACTTGCCCGAGAGCCCAGCTGATGCGAGAGCCCACGGACGCCGCCCCTCCCCTTTGATGCACTGAGAGAGACGCTGTCTTTTCTCCTGTCGAGAAATCCAGCTCCGGTGTTTCCAGATACCCTCGCGGGTTACTGGGATATCGAGTCCTGAAAGAGAGATACCAGACCTCCTGCTTTCTATCACCCAGGTACGGAGCTGACTAAACCCTTAAAGAGAATTCTTGACTCAGATTCTTGGCAAAACCAACTTAACTTAAACTGCTACTTACTTACACCTTCCCACGTATTAGGCTTAGGTCAGGTACACCGGGGTAGGCGTATTTAGGAGCACCAGTTGAGTACGTTAGTCAATGTATATTTGTATGTATATATTTGAAAGTATCATATGGCTAAGAAACCATATCAATGCTTTTACAGTATTATTTCATAATACTCCTTTTACTGTACGCACTTTACTTTAATATAAGCATTGCAATTGTGGCAATTAATTTCTCTTGCATGAGAAAGAAGACTGCTCAATAAATAACACCTTTTATTGAAAACGCCCGTCTCTCTTTTCTCTGCACTCTGGTGAAACTAAGTACGCACACTTGACTGAGTGAAATAGCTGTCTATTGTTTTCACACGACTCTAGAGATACACTCTTATTCTGAGGGAGCAAAGTTGTCATGTTTTATGGTTGTCAGAAGCTAATCCCTTCTTGTCTATCCAGGGAGGTTAAACTCCTCCTTGTTTATTCGAGAAAGTTTCTAGTGACCTCTGAGCTAGCTGGCAAACCTTAAGTCTAATATAGTCAGTAGAGACCTAGTCGACCTCAGTCCTACGTCTACACTGCTGTTTATATTATTCCAATGCGCAGAGCCTATTGGGAATATAGGAACTACACTACAGAACGCGAACGAACGCGGAGTTGAAGAACTCTACTTCCGTGTTAGCGAAGCTGCATAGACCTACTGGCCTATAGAATCGCGTATAAGATGATAATAACACTGATCACGTGATCAGAGTATAATGACTTCAGATATGGCGGCTAAGGCTAAAGTTGAAACCGCCGTATTGTGGAGAATGTAAATAAAGTTAGTTGACAGAACAAGTATGGGGGAAAAAACCGGAGCATGGTAACTATGTGAAAATAAAAGATATGTAACGCGCAATTATATAAAGGATAAGGTGCATGAAGTAAATATGATGGTGACACTAACGGATGAGAGTGACAGTATATGATCTATATAAATGAGCAACAACGGTCCTTGACAAAAGGGAGGTACAAAATTGAATAATTATAGGCCACAATCTGTGCTATAATGAACAGGAAGTCCAGTCGGACCTCAAAATTTAATCGATAATGTGATAGGAAGAATATCAAAACAACACATTAACAGTGGGACACAATCCTGTATCCAATGAGGCTAGACAAACAATTTACAATATACAGGGGTGGGAAGTTTCTCAGGCAATTTACAATAAGTGAGCAGCTAGAATTTAGATGGAATCAATTAGCTTGGCTCATGTAGAAAAAACGCAATTATGGCACATAATAGTGAACTGGTGTTTAGACTACATCAACTGTCGACGGCGTTTCGATCTAGTAAAAATCAAGGATCATCATCAGGACAACCAATGTATTGCCTGAATATGCAAGCCTGTAATTACAAGCGGGAACAAAAAGACACAAGGGACATTGATTAACCAGCTAACCTCTACCAGTACCACAGAGGTGGACCCAAACAGAGGTGGACCCAAACGCTGCTCGTGGGGCATGCTAAATGTGGATCATGCAACATTTGTGATTTTACCATCGAAGGCAAATCTTTGTATTTAATGATGTCATTGTCAATTGCAAAAGTTTTACCAATTATAATAGCAGCGATGTAATTTATTTGATCCATTGTCCTTGCAAGCTTGTATATGTTGGACAAACTAGGCAAAAGATCAAAACAAGGATAGGTCAGCACCGCAGTCGAATCCGCTGCAAGACCCCCAACGCTCCTCTGGTGGACCACTTCACGGAAAAAGGACAAAGTGACAATGACCTTAAATGGACCAAAATCTGTGAAGCTGCCGCCTCATGGAGGAGATATTGGACATCTACTGAACAGAGAGGAGTTGAAAATGATCCTACTAATGGACAGGATAAGGAATGGACTAAATCGCAATGAGGATTGGACCTCACTTCTCTGAACATGTACCACCACGTCATATTACCTGTTGCCTGCTTAAGCTGAATCCTTACTGTTAAGGATTTTTTTTTTAAAAGAGTTGCCCTCTCAATGTCACTTGCATGGCCAGCTGCAAATTACCCTATTGCAATTGGCATCTTGTATTTTAATCACTCACACTCCCATTCATCACCACTTATGTGTTTATAAACACTATTGCACAATTCTCCACTGCGCCGTTCACTAACCCCCTTCCAATATGGCCGCCATACCCGGAACCCTCTGCCCCTCCTAAAATGGCCACCGTATCATGTCACTCCCTATATCCCATCCCCTCGTAATATGGCTGACCGCCTATTTCATTGCTGCACGCCCAGAACCTAGCGTCTGACCGGTGCGATTTGGCCCTCCAGACGGTTGCTGTAGTTCCATTGTGAACTCCAAGGTAAGCGCTGCTCTAGACCCCAGCCTATCACCCTCCTACCACCAGTATCCCTGACAAGACACGCGGATCCCTAACCCGCATATGGTTTATCCCAACAGGTGCCTCATTGTAGGCTCTCACCGCTACGCGGCAATATCCTTCTCAATTATCCACCCCCACCTAGGATCTTCCTGCATTCTGGGTAAGCGTTTATTGGCTTCCCTGCCCTTCAATTCACCTATGAACCACCGCTCCCTAACCCCTTGCCATTCTCCACAGTGATCCTTTCCTGAACCGTCTTTTCCTATTCACCGTAGCGGTTTCCGCTGCAGACGAGTCCCACGCCACTGTGGTAAGAATACCCTTCCTCACCCCCCAGCCTCTGGCGATCAATCCTTCGGTTTTACTAATTCCTCATTCCTTGGTATCCCTCCATCAGGCTCCTGAGCCCGGAACCCCCACGCTCATCAACCTTAATAGAGTTCCGCAGTTTATCGAGGTTACTACAAACAGGCACGACAATTGCCTTCCTCGGTCCATCACCCAAGGTAAACACACATCCCTGGCTTCTGCCCCACCTAGCCAAGACCCGTGCAGACCCAACTTGGGTCCCCTCGTTGTGTGGCTGACACCGGTATGAATGACACTTGCTCGGCACACACTTACACGTATGGCAGGCCTTACCCCGATTCACCCTTTTCAACATGCACTTGCGCCTTGAACGCCTGGCACTGACCAACTGGCACTCACCTGCACGCATGGCAGGTATCACCTTAAGCATGGCGTGGAAATCCAACTGCTCTGTGTTACTGGTAGAGGTTAGCTGGTTAATCAATGTCCCTTGTGTCTTTTTGTTCCCCCTTGTAATTGAAGGCTTGCATATTCAGGCAATACATTGGTTGTCCTGATGATGATCCTTGATTTTTACTTGATCGAAACGCCGTCGACAGTTGATGTAGTCTAAACACCAGTTCACTATTATGTGCCATAATTGCGTTTTTCTACATGAGCCAAGCTAATTGATTCCATCTAAATTCTAGCTGCTCACTTATTGTAAATTGGCTGAGAAACTTCCTACCCCTTGTATATTGTAAATTGTTTGTCTAGCCTTGTTGGATACAGGATTGTGTCCCACTGTTAATGTGTTGTTTTGATATTCTTCCTATCACATTATCGATTACATTTTGAGGTCCGGCTGGACTTCCTGTTCATTATAGCGCAGATTGTGGCCTATAATTATTCAATATTGTACCTCCCTTTTGTCAAGGACCGTTGTTGCTCATTTATACTGATACCCTTGGTCCTTGCTTACCGAGTGGGTTCCCTTGTTCTTTTAAATAGTACATGATCTATATGCACACGATACAAAATAATGTATAACAACAACATTTTCACAATTCAGCGCAAGACTTAAATGGTATACCAAAATTCTATATCATGGGGGGGTTAGCTAGTCAAGAGATCAATGGTATGGCAGTTCAAGAATGTTCAAAGGAAACAAGAAAATTCAATTCTGTCATTCATCCCGATGGGATGTAGAGAGTTAAGTTTATTTATCCAGAAAAATTCGGATTTTAACCGCTGTTTATCAGGGTCCATGTCGCAGCGTTGTGGTAGTACCTCTAATATAGTAAATTTAATTTGGGAAATCTGATGTTTTGCTTCTAGCCAATGCATGGCTACTGTGGATTTAGTGTTCTGTAGACGTATATTACTTTTATGTTCTGTCATGCGAACTTTAATTTTCCTCTCAGTCTGTCCTACATAAATTTTGCCACAAGGGCATTTAATTGCGTATACAACATTTCTAGTATCGCATGTTCCAGAATACTGTAGGTTGATCTTGAAACATTTGGTGGGGTGCATCAATATGTTTCCGATTATGACATTATTACAATGTACACAAGTTTGGCATTTGGACATGCCTTTGTATTTAATGGGTTCCTTATGTGACGTAGTCAAAATCTCTTTCAAATTTTTTGATCTTTGGAAGGCAAAAGTTAGCTGTTCACTGTACAGGTCTTGTAAATCTGGTTCTGTGGTGATAAATGACCAATGTCGGTTTAATATATTTTTGATGACATGATCCTCCGTGGAAAATGTTAGTACGCATACAGTTTTAGTCTCTGCTTTCCGAGTGGATGATTCTAGTCGTTTTTCTGTCGATAGTTTGTTGACTCTTTGTAAGGATTCTTCCAAAACTTCTATGGGATAACCTCTTTGGGAGTATTTAGTCATCTGATCGTTAACCCTTTAAGTGCTGCCGTCGGCCAACGGTCGTCACGGGCACTACCTCCCCAGTGCTGCGTGCGACCGCTGGACGTCCATTTCAGCACTGGATAATGGACAGCGCAGCACTGGGGAGGTCTATTTACGAAGCTCCCATGGTGTTAAAGGATTCTTGTAAGGTTTTAGGATACGAGGTTATCCTTTTGAGTCGAATAAATTGTGGTGTGGGGAGATGTTTCTTCAATGTCTCAGGATGAAAACTCTGGAATAGAAGACTGGAATTCCTGTCCGTCGCTTTTTTGTATACCTTAGTATGTAGTTGATGATTTACAATACTAATTTGAACGTCCAGAAACGCTATAGAATCCTTATTGATAGTGTGGGTAAATTTGATTCTTTCATTGTAGGTGTTGATCTTGGCGAGGTTGTTCATGAGTTGTTCTTTGTTTCATTTCCAGATTAGGAATATATCGTCATTGTAACGTTTAAACATGATCAAATTGTCTGCCCATTCTTGGTTGTGTAATATGTGCTCCGTTTCGAATTTGGACATGAATAGATTGGCATACGAGGGCCTCCCCCCGAAGCCCATAGAGGTTCCATTGCATTGGTTGTAAAAATTATTCTGCCATTCAAAATAGCTATGATACAATGAAAAGTGCATTAACTCGATGAGAAACACTTTATTAGCCTCTAGATCTTCTTCTTTAAGTAAGCTCTATTCTAGCGCTTCTAGCCCCTCGTTGTGTGGAATTGAGGTGTATAAAGATACAACGTCCACTGTATATAACCAATACTCTATCTCGTTGTTTAATTCTATGTTGTTAAGTAGGTTCAGAAATGAAGTCGTATCCTTAATGTATGTGCCACATTTTTGCACTATGGGTTGCAAGTACCAGTCTACATATTTCCCAATTGATTCTGAGATAGAACCACAAGCTGACACGATGGGTCTAAAGGGAGGTGTTTTAGCATCCTTATGTATTTTTGGTAACATGTACAGCTTGGGTCTGCGGGGAAATTTAGTTTCCAGAAACTTATAGGTTTTGTCATTTATCCACTGCATTTCTAATGCTCGATTCAATATTTGTGAAAAGATTTTTGGGTAATCTTCAGTAGGATCGCTTCCAAGCGGTATGTAAATGTCTTTATTGAGAGCGCATCCTTTAGTGATATAATTATCACAACACAACTGACTATTGAAGGCACTGACAGACACAGTGCAACAAGTATAGCGCCCAAAGGAACCATTGATTTAATTTGAGCACAAGAGTGCCCGGAGATAACATACGTTTTGTAACATAGAAAAAGAGGCATCCTTCATTGTCAGTAAACTCTGCTTGTCAGACAAATTAAATGGGGCAAACAATGATGAGGTGTTCATGCAATGCCATGGCACTTTGCCAGCTTTCAAGGTTTGCAAAGTCCATGAAAACTGCATAATGGAACGCAATTGATTTTGACCATGGTACAAAACAGACGCTTCATCCTGCACAATATCAACAACAGATAATACAATATTGTCTAATATGTAAATGCGGGAAGAAAGCATATTAATGCTATTATCTACAACTGCTAAAACTTTCTCTAAATTAACCTGATCAATAGCTCTAATGCAGGTAGCCGCCTTAATCTGGGAAGTTTTCAGACTTCGTTGTAAATAGCATATATCCATCTTTTAGATCTGCTGTTAGCCGGGCCCTTTATAAAATCATTCAGATCAACATCGTCAGTCGGTTCAGATAAATGCAGCTTAACTGACGCCAAAGTGGAATGTTTAAGCCAATTCTGACATATTTTGTCTACAGAATAGGTGGTAACAGAATGGCCACTTTCAAAACGGGGATCCACTCTGACCTGTCTAAAGCCTTGAGCCAAACCCAGAAAACGATGCTGGCAAGAATCAGCACTTCTGTGCCAGAGCAACCAACCCTTAGGATCCAAACTGGATATGTTAAAGGAAGAATTTAGCAATAGAGTTTGTAACTCTCTGATCGAAAATATTGTGATATTATTCCAGCCGGAATATTCTTCTAATTCAGGAAAAGAAGGAGCATTTAATTTTTTAGTAGTAGCCAATCCAAAGCATGTTGTCTGTGAAATTGTAGAATTCAAGAACAACATATGGTTCGGGATGAGGCATGCTCGCTGCAAAGCCTCAGTGCCTTGCAGTTGCCAGCTTTTAGAACCCCAAACTGATTTAAGGTCAATGGTATCCTTCCACAACTCGTAGCCACCTACAGCCAACTGCTCGGGAAAGGACTTCGAGTACAATAATTTAGTATCGGTAAGTCTAACTTTGCATGTGGCGTTTTCAGTCATCCTAAAATAAAATGCAATGGGATTCGACTGATTAAAATCAGTAAAATAAGAAAACCTTTTCAAAAAGGAATCAGAACTGCCTTGTATAGGAGCTGGACAATGCTCCCATTGTGTATAATTTACAGTGTTCCTCCTGGTATTAGTTTTATGCAGGTAGTGGTTGCCAAAATGTTGGAAACAATATAAATCACCGTAATTGGCAGACTCTAAATACAAACCTTCAGCATTAAAGGCAGCATAATATTTCAAATCAGAAAACAAAGCTTCTACGGCCTGAACATCCCAATCATCAGAACGTATATTTTGTTTAACTACATCCCCCATAGAAACTCTAAGCACATTAGGGACATTTATAACCTCAGTGGGCCCATGAATTTGAAAACGAACAGCATCCCATACAATCCCAACTAAAACAGGTCAAGCAGTGATGTTAACAAAAGCCAAGTATCTCTTCAATCTGTGTGATGAGGAATGGGGAGCAAATGTTCCATTGATATGCGAATACATGTTCTCTCCTCGACATAGTGTCCATTGACAAGTCGAAAAAAATACACCACAAAGCCAATTGACATGAAAAGGTAAATTGAAAAAAGCACCAACCAAATGTAGGTCCAAGGGGGAATCAAAAAATGTTTTTTAAACAATTTAGCCAAAACAGAGACCTTCGAAGGTTTCTTTTTCTATGCCCAGGGTATCAAGCCTATATATGCTTTGCTACAACCTACTTTTACCAAATCGTGCTGGCTGCCAGAACACTCAGCTATTTTGCAATCTTTGCAGGCTGATCTTTTAGAATCGAAATTCTTACTGACTCGTGATAACCACACCAACCTGGTGATAAGAATCATCCCTGGGGCGGTGGGTTTCACTTACCTTACTTTTAACGAAGGAGACACAGTACCTATTGCTTACAAGTCACACTTGTACACTTCGGCTGAAATGCGGTTTTCCTCTGTGGAAAAGGTTTTGACTGCAGTGCAGATGCGATTCTTAAAGAACGTGCACTGTCGCAGGGAAAACGCATGTTGGTTGTTACCCCGTATCCTGCATTAGAGGCAGTTACGAAAGCCATTGTACCAAATTCTAAAGCTTTGCACCCACGGTGGATACAATGGGCAGCATCGTTGATGTCTCAGGATGTCACATATATTTTTGATGCCTCCCTACAGTCGCGGGAGTTTTTGCAGTATGAATATGTTCATCCTGCGCCTGTGGTTATGCGGCCTTTGGAGGATTTCCATTGTATCATTTACACTGATGGTTCGGCGCAACTTGCGCATCGGTCTAAGCACGCATACGTTTCAGCTTGCAACATTGTGGTAGGTGCCATGGTGAATGATGAGTTCAAGTCCAGAGTCGTGCACACGCAGACTTTAGGGGACTGCACCGCACAATTGGCAGAGCTTCGTGCTCTGATGCTTGCATTGGAGTACGCTGATCCTAGTGTGACAACTCTTATTGTGAGTGATTCTTACTACTGTGTCCAGTCTTACAATGAAAACCTGTTCTTTTGGATTCAGAATGATTTTCGTGATTCCAAGGGTAGCACAATAAAACATAAAATGATCTGGGTCCGAGTGGCTGAGCTTAAAGAGCAGTTGCCTCTCGTGTTTGTAATTCATAATGTAGGTCATCAACGCGTGGAAGTTCACGCTGTTGGCAATTCGTTGGCCGATGAGGCCGCAAAATCAGCAGCATCGACATATTTGGCTGCAGCAGGTACACGTTCCAAAAGTAAGATTGATGATGATATCTTGGCAGCTGTTGCTGCAACTGAGAAGGGAAGTAAATATCCTAAGGGGTTTTGTTACTAAAAAAAAAAACAAAAGGTGATGGCGGTGTGCATGGAGTGGTGCTTGTCTGGCGGTGTGCGTGGTCTGGCGTTTGGCTGTCGGTGTGTTTGGATTTACGCTTAGCTGGCGGTGTGCATGGACTGGCGATTGGCTGGCGGTGTGCGTGGACTACCGCTTGGCTGGTGGTGTGTTTGTACTGGTGCTTGGCTGGCGGTGTACGTCGACTGAGCGCCGCTCCATGCAATCCATCACTTTGTGTAGTTGCTGTGGCAGGAATATGGGCGTGTGAAAGTGATGGGCCCTTGAATGGTGCAGTCTGCTGGTGGGAGTGTTGTAATGTGATGGGCCCGGGGCTGGCGGTGTGAATATTTTGTATGTGTCACACGTATGAAAGGTGTATGAATGGCCTGTAAAGAGGTTGGTGCCTTGACGTGGCTTTACAGCTCACGAGCTGTGAGTCAATGGTTCAGTTTCTCATCCTTTCAATTATTAACAGTGCATTTCATTTTTGTGAAATCACTTGCTAATACAATTGTATATACTGAACCATCACTCACCCCATGCCAAATCCGACCAGTATGTGTGTGTGTTTGAGGATTAGATGCCTGTGCAGTAATATTTGTCTTTTTTGTCTTTTTGAAGCAGGGTGTACCTTGTCCCCTTTTTTCAATGTTGTAATGTGTTGGTTCCATGCCTAGTGGCGTGAATGGTCTTGTGTGTATCACTTTTAAAAGGTGTGTGAATGGCCTGTAAAGCGGTTGGCGCCTTGCAGTGGCTTTACAGCTCAGGAGCTGCGAGTCACTGGTACGTTTTTTTTGTCCATTTTATTGTGTGTTTGAGGAATAGATGACTGTGCAGGAATCTTTAACCTTGCATGTCGCAGGTACTTGGGCCGCCCACACAAGGGAGGCACCATTTTTATTGGGAGCCCTGGGGAACTCTGGGTGGTAGGAAATTTGTGTGAGCCCGGTGATACCACCCTTTCCCGCATGAAAATGTGTGATTTTTTTCAGCTAAAATTGAGGTTTGCAAGGGATTATGGGTAAGGAAACGCTGGGGGATCCACGCAAGCCATACCTCGCTGGAAGTCCCTGGGTGTCTAGTTTTCAGAAATGTGTGGTTTTGGTAGGTTTCCTTAGATGGATGCCGAGCACAGAGTCAAAAACTCAGGTGACCCCCCTTGCAAAACTAGGTGGTTTGGAGATAGGCAAATTTGATGTCGCCTCACTACGTTTTGGGCCCTTGCCTGTCGCGGGTACTTGGGCCTTCTACACAAGTGAGGCACCATTTTTATTGGGAGACCTGGGGGAACACTGGGTGGTAGGAAATCTGTGTGAGCCTGGTGATGCCACACTTTCCCACATGAAAATGTGTGAAGAAAGTGATTTTTTTTCAGCTAAAATTGAAGTTTGCAAGGGATTCTGGGTAAGGAAACGTTGGGGGATCCACGCAAGCCATACCTCCTTGGAAGTCCGCGGGTGTCTACTTTCCAGAAATGTGTGTGTTTGGTAGGTTTCCCTAGGTGCCGGCAGAGCTAGGGTTCACAAACTACAGCTAGGCACTTTGCCAAAAAAGGGTCATTTTTCACTGCGAAATTGAGTTGTGACCACATTTGCGTTTTGCACCGTTTCCTGTTGCAGGCACTAGACCAACCCACACAAGTGAAGTACCATTTTTCTAGTAAGACTTTGGGGAACGCGGGGTGGGTGGAAATTTGTAGATCCACGCAGATTCCAGAACTTTCCACCACAGAAATGTGGGGAAAATGTGTTTTGTTTGGACAATTTTTTAGGTTTGCAAGGAATTCTGGGTAACAGAACCTGGTGGGAGGCAGTCAACTCACCCCATCCTGGATTCCCCTGGGTGTCTAGTTTTCAAAAATGGATAGTTTTGCTAGGTTTCCCTAGGTGCCGGCAGAGGTAGGGTTCAAAAACTACAGCTAGGCACTTTGCCAAAAAAGGGTAATTTTTCAATGTGAAATTGAGGTGCAACCACGTTGCGTTTTGTGCCGTTTCCTATCGCAGGCACTAGACTTTGGGGAACGTGGGGATGGTGTAAATTTCTAGTTCCGCGCAGATTCCAAAAACTTCCCACCACAGAAATGTGGGGGAAATGTGGTTTTTTGGACAATTTCTTAGGTTTGCAAGGGATTCTGGGTAACAGAACCTGGTCGGAGACAGTCAAGTCACCCCAACCTTGATGATTCCCCTGGGTGTTTAGTTTCCAAAAATGTATAGGTTTGCTAGGTTTTCCTAGGTGCCGGCAGAGCTACGGTTAAAAAACTACAGCTAGGCACTTTGCAAAAAAAGGTTCATTTTTCACTGCGAAATTGGGGTGTGACCACGTTGCGTTTTGCGCAGTTTCCAGTCGCAGGCACTAGGCCGACCCACACAAATGAGGTACCGTTTTTCTTGTAAGACTTGGGGGAACGCAGGGTGGGTAGACATTTATGGATCCACGTGGATTCCAGCACATTCCACCACAGAAATGTGGGGGAAATGTGACTTTTTTGACAATTTTTTAGGTTTGCAAGGGATTCTGGGTATCACAACCTGGTGGGAGGCAGTCAAGTCATCCCATACTGGATTTCCCTGGGTGCCTAGTGTTAAAAAATTTATAGGTTTGCTAGGTTTCCCTAGGTGACAGCAGAGCTAGGGTTCAAAAACAACAGCTACACACCTCGCATTTTGAAAAATGACCAATAATTCTCATGCTAGTATGTGTATTCTCAATTTTGAAAATTTGCAAATATGTACTGTTTCTAAACTCTATAATTTGTTCCCATTTCAGAAATACATAGGTGTCTTTCATACCGATTTTTCCATGTATACAATTTCACACAATAATTGCTATATACCGGGCACATAATAAAAAGCCATTGCAAATTGCTACTCAGTTTCTGACTCTGGGTTCGTCTGGTACTTGGTGAACCTACGAGTCCTATATATCCCCACAACCAGAAAGGTCCAGCGGATGTAACTGTATATTGCTTTCAAAGAGCTGTCATAATTACAAGAAGTTACAGGTGATAACGTTGACACAAAAGGCTGTTTTTTTCAACTAATTTTCAATTTTTCAAATATTTAACTGTTAGTTTCTATATAGAAACCTTGATGGATCTACACAAATGACCCCTTGCTGAATTCAGAATTATGTCTACCCTACTAAAATGTATAGCTCTCCAGGATCCATTATTGCTTTCAGACTCATTTTTTACCATTAACTGGAAGGAGGTTGAAAGCACAAAAAATAGCAAAAATAGGCTATGACCCAGAAAAATGCCAAAACTGTGTAAAAAATGTTGGTTTTCTGACAAAAGGCTGTCATTCCCTAAAAGCTGGGAAAATGGTGATTTCATCCCCACAAGCCCTTTTTTGATAACATTTGCAGGGAAAAACCCAGACGCTTTCATTTGTTGTAGCCCATTTTCCCGAAAATAAATCAAAATTTTGCTGTGTTTTGGCTAATTTCTGGACCACTTCAATGGAATCCACAAACCCTGGGTACCTTTAGAATCCCTATGATGTTGGAAGAAAAGGACCTTATGTGGTCAAAAAGTTACAGGGGCCTAAGCGCGCACTACCCCAAATAGCCAAAAAAGGCTTAGCACAGGGGGGGTGGGGGGGGGGGGGGTAAGGCCTAGCAGCGAAGGGTGTAAGGTATTTATGAAATATTATTCGGATTCATATAATAAACTACCTTCTAATGATACAGTGCAAATTGATAATTTTTTGGAAGGCTGTGGTTTACCTAAAATCTCGCAAACAGATAAAACTAAATTGGATCTTCCTATTACTTTTGATGAAGTAATTTCATCTATTAAATCACTGCAGTTAAATAAATCTCCTGGTCGAGATGGTATTACAGCGGAATTTTATAAGGAATTTTCACCTCACCTTTCATTGCATCTGCTTTCTTTGCTTTCTTATTTTAGGTCTACTGCGGGGTCGTTCTCTGACGCGCTGATTATAGTCCTCCCAAAGCCGGATAAAGACCCTTCTCTGGTTACAAATGATCATGCTATTTCTTTATTAAATCAAGATTGTAAACTTTCTGCTAAAATTATTGTGACTAGATTAGATATTGTACTTCCTCATATTATACATGTGGACCAGTCTGGCTTTATGAAAAATAGACAAGTAATACTAGACTATTATTTCATGCAGTTGTTGCTGGATCATTATTGCAGTTTCCAGCAGGAGTTCTATCATTAGATGCGGAAAAGGCTTTTGATAAAAGTCATTGGCAATACCTTTTTTGCACCTTGTCTGCTTTCAATTTAGGTACATTGTTTGTTCATATGATTTCAGCTCCCTCTTCTAGTCCATCTGCAAAACTTTCTTATCAATGGTCGACTCCCCCATAAATGTTTCCTTTTTAAAGAGAACTAGGCAAGATTGCCATTGTCTCCTTTACTTTTTCTTCTTGCAATTGAACCCCTAATAATTGCTATTAGATATTGTATAGAAATTGAAGGCCTTCAGATAAACGAAGTCCCTATTAAAACGTCAGCATATGCTGGTGATATGTTTTTTATATATGGCTAACCCAGAATCTTCCATACCTCCATTATTGAATTTAATTGATATGTATTCTAAGATTTCAGGTTATAAGCTTAACACTAACAAAACAGATTTTGGGGGCGTGGCTTGAGGCATCAAGATGGCGGTCGCACTGTAAGAGTGCTCTGGACCCCCTCCGTCATCCGCCTTCAATCTGCCCGACTACAGCTGCCATCGGACCCGGTACACGCCTGCTGAGGCTCCCTGACTGACCTGCCCTGCTCCGGTTTTCTTCTGAGGGGCTGCCCGGTCTCTCTGTGCACCAGCGGGCTGCCCTCCTTCCTGAGGCCTGGTGGGCCTAAGATGACGGCTCTTGATCCCAGGCCTGCAGACTTCGCCCGGAGGCCCTGAAGTACTGTGTTCCCCGGCTTTGAGTGTCTGCCCTGCGGCGGCGGATCGAGTGATGTCTGGGGCCCGGAGCGGTGGTAGACGGGCCGCTCCTGGAGGTGAGGCCCGGGAGGCATTGGGAGATGGGCGCGGCCTGTTTGCGCTGCGGGCGCTGCGTGGGACCCAGCGCTGAATGCGGTCTCCGAAGCGGGAGGCGACCCTGACCCCTGCCAGCGACAGTGACCGGTGAGTGGGGCCTCTATTTGCTATGGTGGTGGCCAGAGGGGGTGTAACCAGTGCTGCAGACTGTGTATCCTGCATTTCACTGGTCAAGACTTTTCACAACGGGTTTGCTCCTGACCCTATGTATGGGGTCCTACCCGGCTCCACTGGGTGGCCTGTTCGGAGGTCCACCTTTCCAATCCAGTGGCGGGACTGATTCATCCTGTTAATCTTACGCTTATCACATCTTGTCTTTTTCAGCTGTTGGCATTCATCCGCATACAAGGAGGGGGGTCCACTCTAGCCATGCTCCTGGTTGTTGTAGTTTTTTATTGCTAACCGTTTTAGATTAGCATATTACCTCTTAGAGGGGTAGTTAGAGGTTGGGGTGACAGATGCTTCCACTTCAGAAGTGTAGGGTGGGGGGAGTTGGGGGGCGAGGGTGGGGGGAAGACCGTTGTCTCCCAGCAGTTTGTTATTTTTAGCCGCCTACGGATTCTCACAGATGACAAGCAGATCACCACTTTGTATGCCTTTTCCCCTAGGTCCTGGGCCCGAGTGGGTATCCCCTAGAGCTGGAACTGTCCCACGTCTATATCTGCCCTGCCACACATCACTCTTTTCGATGGCGAACACCCTCAATAGACCTATCCATGTCCTCTCCTGGAACATCAATGGCCTCTTTGATCGAATCAAGCGCACAGCTGTCCTTCGCTCAGCCCACCGCCACTCGCCGGACATCCTGTTTCTCCAGGAGACGCATCTCCTGGGTACACAATGCAATTTCTTAGCCCGATATGTATTTGATAGGGTCTGGCACTCTGGCTTTGTGAGAGGTCTCGAGGGGTGGCTATCCTACTTAGGAAAGGGTTTCCCTTTGCCCTGGCTAGAGCCGAGACTGATGCACAGGGCCGCTATGTGGCCGTCTACGGAATGATTGAGGGACGCCCCATGAACCTCCTATGCACTTATATTCCACCTGCACTACTGCCCTCCACCCTTCGGCACCTTACGCTTGTCTTCTCCTCCTTTCCGCAAGGCCTCACGGTGGTCGGGGGAGATTTTAATGCCGTCCAGCAACCCCTGCGCGATGCGACGGGGAACCCATTGGAGGGTCGTCTCGCCTCCGCGAGGGCCCTCTCGAGTTGGTCATCGGCCCTGGGACTCTGTGATACATGGAGGGTCTGGAACCCTTGTAGGGAACAATACACTCACACGTCGGCGGCCCATCATATCCACTCCCGCATAGATCTCCTCCTAATGCCTACCACAGACTGCCAATTGGTCTTGGGGGCCGCGATACTGCCCAGGGGGATTTTGGATCACTCGCCCGTCTCCCTGCGTCTTGGGTCCTTCTCCGCGGGTCCGCGAGCGGCTTGGCGGTTGAATGCCTGGTTTCTGCAGGACTCCATGCTCGTCAACTCAATTGGGCAGGAACTATGTCACTATTATTCCACTAATACGGGCTCGGTTCCCTCACCGGGG
Organism: Lissotriton helveticus; assembly: GCF_964261635.1. Lineage (NCBI taxonomy): Eukaryota > Metazoa > Chordata > Amphibia > Caudata > Salamandridae > Lissotriton > Lissotriton helveticus. Next base: position 595,821,022 of record NC_136061.1, on the reverse strand, counting down.
ATGCTGTGGGAGGCCGGCAAGGCTGTTGTCCGGGGGGGCGGCCAGGGTTCTGGTCCACGGCAAACGGGTGGAGCAGACAGCCCAACTTGTACGGCTGGAAGCTCAGGCAGCACAGCTGGAAAGACTATAGCTGGCAAATGGTCGTGGGGATCCTCTCAGCTATTGGCAGTGGTCTGTGAGGAGATTCGCCGGATCTCATTGGAATCCGCGAAAATGCTCTGGCACTCATCGGTGGCACGGATCTACAGGTGGGGCGACAAAATTGGCAAGCTCCTACACAATCTAGTGTCCTACTCCAAGATCAACCGCGTTATCCCTGAGATCCGCTCAGTTACCGGGGCCCACCAGGTGACGTCTTCAGCCATAGCACAAACTTTTGCTGATTATTACGCGACCTTATACGCTGCTCGCCCTCCCGGCGCTCCGCTGGCGGAATGGCTGGAGAAGACGGGGCCCAGCTGCCGTGTCTCCCTCGGGAGACTGCTGAGGCGTTGGACCACCCCTTCACCCCAGAGGAAATTCACGAGGCGTTATCACTATTGCACCCCGGTAAGATGCCCGGTCCGGACGGTTACCCCCAGGAGTACTACGCGACTTTTCACGAAATCCTGGTCCCCCATTTAGTGGACCTATTCAACCAGGTGACGGAGACGGGGTCCTTCCCACCAGAATCTGAAGTGGCCACCATAGTGGTCATTCCCAAAATGCCGCTGCCCTCCCTGGACTGTGCGGACTATCATCCGATCTCGTTGATTAACACGGAGCTCAAGATCTTTGCTACCGTGATAGCCCAGAGACTCAGACCCCTCCTACAGGAGTTGGTCCACCCCGACCAATGCGGGTTCATGCCTGTCAGGGGTACTCGTCACTTCATCCGTCGCCTCCACTTGGCTATGGTCTACCGTGATCGCCTAACCCCATATCTGGCGTTGCTCTTCATTGATTTTGAGAAGGCCTTTGATACGGTGGATTGGGCGTTCCTTGAGGATGTACTGGAGAGGATGGGCTTCGGCCTTCCCTTCCGCCACCTGGTCAAGGTCCTCTACACCAACCCCAGAGCCCGTGTTCTCATCAATGGCGAGCTTTCTGAGACCTTCCCAATCCGGAGGGGTACGCGACAGGGGTGCCCGCTCTCACCCCTTTTGTTTGCGCTTGTGATGGAGCCCCTGGCGGCGATCATCCGGCATGACCCACTCATCAGAGGTTGGGCCTGGGACTTGAGTCAGGTTGACAAGATACCCCGGAATGCGGACGACGTCCTGCTTTATCTGGCAGACCCGGATAGTTCTGGCCCCAGATGCCTGGAGGTCCTCTCCGCTTTTGAACGGATCTCTGGACTCCGGCTCAACCCGGCAAAATCGACTTTGGTCCCTTTACATCCCTCCCGGGCCTGCTTTGACTGGCAGACGAATATTCCCCTACGGAGGCAATCGTTCAAATATCTGGGCGTCTGGATCACCCTTTTGCCAGAGCTCGAATGGGCTTTGAATATCGCGCATTTGGTCACCCGGATTAAGTCCGACCTCAAGAGATGGCAGGCCCTTCCCCTTAATCCCCTGCGCAGAGTTGCGCTCTTTAAAATGATGATTCCCCCCGCTTCCTTTACATTTTGCAAAACATCACCATCCACCTCCCAGGGAGTTGGTCCCGGGAACTGGACGGCGTCTTTACCCGGTTTCTCTGGGGAGGCCGGAGGCCGCGTCTATCCCTGGCGCACTGTTGTATCCCCCCCTTCGATGGATGCATGGGAGTAACTAATCTCCACCTCTACTACTTGGCCACGAGGCTTATCGTGATCCACGACTGGTTTGCGGGCGGCTGGTCCGACCCGGCATACCGAGTGGAACTTGCCACGACGGATTTCGCGCAGATCCAGTCCTTCCTGTATGGTAGCCCGGTGCCGCAGGCCCTACCCCCAGTCACGAGAACAGTACTCATGGCTTGGCGCACAGCTCTGCACCATGTGCGGTGGAACCGTACGCTCACTCGACAAACACCGCTCTGGAACGCGGCCTGGCTAGGTGAGGTCTCGTCCCTACAGGGGTTCTGTCGCTGGGATCTCGTCAGAATCTCGTTGCTTGGAGACGTATGCGTGGGGGATCACATTAGTTCCTTTGCCGACCAGCAACAGCGACATACACTCCACCATTCCCAATTCTATAAATATTTACAACTCAGACATGCCCTCCATGCGCACATTCCATCCCCTGCCTCTCTTCAGCCCGCTGGAGGCTCAGGTGATGATGGGGAATCTGGGGAGGGGAGGGGTGTCCCGCATATACCAGTCACTAGTTAATAATGGCCCGCATCCCTAGACCGGCTCAGAGCTTGATGGGATGGATGGGGGATGGATGGTTGGGCCCCCTAGAAGAGGCGGATTGGCGAGATGCCCTTATGGCACCCAAAACCCTGACCACGTCCTCCAAGTTGCACCTAGTACAACTTTATTACCTGCATGCAGCCTACCTCACTCTGCTGCACCTTATCCAGGCCCGTATGAGATCATCCCCAGCATGCACACGCTGTAACGCCGTGCCCGCTGACTTCTATCATATTGTATGGCAATGCCCGGCTTTGACGCCGTTCTGGAGAGGGGTTGAACTTGAACTTACGCAGGCCCTAGGATTGGAGGTTCCCCATGACCCGAGACGTATGCTGCTGGGATGTTCAATGGCCTAGATGGCTCCAGGGCAGATAAGCGCTTCCTGGAAACAGCTGTGGTGGTGGCAAAAAGGTTTATTGCGGCGCTTTGGTCCCAAGCTAAGGCGCCGACGATGCAGAAGTGGAGGAGGGGAGAGGACTGGTGTGGGATGCAGGAGGAGTCTCTCTTCGAGGCCCGGGGTTGTCTGGAGTTATTTGGTAAAGTGTGGGGTAAATGGTTTAATCTGCTGCCATTGTGATGATCTGTCTAATTTTTTGTACCTGCAATGAATATTTGATCTGCAATACTCGACTTGACCGGGTAGCCCATACCCTCTTAACTGTGAATAACGCTATGTTCCTTTTAATCGTGATTAACCTGCTGCCAATGATTTTTTCGTGTTTTGAAAATCCAATAAAATTGATTATCAAAAAAAAAAACTGATTTTTTTTACCTTAACCATTCATTGTCCGCCTAATATGCTCACTAATAAAGATATAGTTTGGCAATAAGATAACTTAAATATCTAGGCATATTATTTGCTAACAACATAAAACAATCACTTTCATTGAATGTTGATTCTACTTTGCCTTATATTAGGGATACTTTTCAAAAAATCAATCAATCAATCAATCATGCCATTTGTATAGCGCACTACTCACCCGGGAGGGTCTCAAGGCGCTTGGGGGGAGGGGTATGCTACTGCTCGAACAGCCAGGTCTTGAGTTGTTTCCTGAAGGCGAGATGGTCCTGGGTCAGCCGAAGGTGGATGGGGAGAGAGTTCCAAGTCTTGGCAGCCAGGTAAGAGAAGGATCTTCCTCCGGCAGTGGCTCTTCGGATGCGTGGTACGGCTGCGAGGGCGAGGCTGGTGGACCATAGCTGGCGGGTGGGCGTGTAGAAGGTCAGGCGGTCGTTGAGGTACTTGGGGCCCAGGTCGTGGAGAGACTTGTGTGCGTGGGTGAGGAGCCGGAACGTGATCCTCTTGTCGACGGGGAGCCAGTGCAGGTTCCTCAGGTGGCTGGAGATGTGGCTGCGTCGGGGGACATCCAGGATGAGTCGGGCGGAGGCATTCTAGATGCGCTGGAGTCTTTTCTGTAGCTTGGCTGTGGTTCCGGCGTAGAGGGCGTTTCCGTAGTCCAGTCGGCTGGTGACGAGTGCCTGGGTGACAGTCTTCCTGGTCTCGGTCGGGATCCAGCGGAAGATCTTGCGAAGCATACGCAGGGTGTTGAAGCACGATGAGGAGATGGCGTTGACTTGTCTGGTCATCGAGAGGGAGGGGTCCAGGATGAAGCCCAGGTTGCGTGCGTGGTCGGTTGGCTTGGGTGCGGTGCCCAGGGCTGGGGGCCACCAGGAGTCGTCCCAGGCGGAGGCGAAGATCCCAGGATGAGGACTTCCGTCTTGTACGAGTTCAGTTTCAGGCGGCTATCCTTCATCCACTCGGCGACGTCTTTCATCCCTTCGTGTAGGCAGGTTCTGGCGGTGTCGGGGTCTCTGGTGAGGGAGAGGATCAGCTGGGTGTCGTCGGCGTAAGAGATGATGTTGAGGTTGTGCTGGCGTGCGATGGCTGCGAGAGGTTTCATGTAGATGTTGAAGAGGGTGGGGCTGAGTGAAGATCCTTGCGGGACGCCGCAGATGACTTCGGTGGCCTCGGAGCGAAACGGGGGGAGGCGGACTCTTTGTGTTCTTCCGGCGAGGAACGAGATGATCCACTCCAGTGCCTCCTCTTGGATACCGATGTTGCTGAGGTGCTGGACTAGGGTGCGGTGGCAGACCGTGTCGAACGCAGCGGAGAGTTCCAGGAGGATGAGGGCCACTGTTTCCCCCTTGTCGAGCAGGGTCCGGATGTCGTCGGTGGCTGCGATGAGGGCGGTCTCGGTGCTGTGGTTGGCTCTGAAGCCGGACTGCGAGGGGTCGAGGGATCCGTTCGTCTCGAGGAAGGCGGTCAGCTGTCTGTTGACGATCTACTCGATGACTTTAGCAGGAAAAGGGAGGAGCGAGATGGGGCGGAAGTTTTTGAGATCGGTGGGGTCCGCTGTAGGTTCTTCAGGAGGGCGCTGATCTCGGCGTGCTTCCAGCTCTCCGGGAAGGTGGCGGTGTTGAAGGAGGCGTTGATGATGTTCCGGAGTTGGGGTGCGATGGTGGAGTCGGCCTTGTTGAATACGTGGTGTGGGCAGTGGTCGGTCGGTGATCCGGAGTCGATGGTGTTCATCGTGCGGGCTGTGTCTTCGGTGGTCACCGTGGTCCAGGTGCGAAGAGTGGCGTTGGGGGGCATTGGTTCGACGGTTGGGTGCGTGGGTGGGGCGCCAAAGCTGTTGTAGATGTCGGCGATCTTGCGGTGGAAGAACAAGGCGAGGGAGTCGCAGAGGTCTTGTGACGGAGTGATGTCGTTGGTGCCGGTGCTGGGGTTGCAGAACTCCTTGACGATAGTGAAGAGCTCTTTGCTGTCGTGGGCGTTGTTGTCCAGTCGTTCCTTCAGGGATTTCTTCTTGGTGGTGCGGATTAGCTGGTGGTGCTTGCGGGTAGCGTGTTTGAGGGCAGTCATGTTGTCGGTGGTCCGGTTGAGGAGCCAGGCTTTCTCGAGGGTGCGGCAGGTCTTATTGGAGTCCTTGAGGTCGTCGGTGAACCAGGATGCCTTCTTGCTTCTGGGTCTGCTGGGAGGGTTCTTTAGTGGCACGAGGTCGTCGGCGCAGGCGGTCAGCCACTGTGTGAAGTTGCGGGCTGCTTCGTTGGGGTCCGTTGTGTTGGCGGGTGGGCTCTGGCTGAGGGAGGTGGTGAGCTGGTCTGCGGTGATCTTGCTCCAATTCCTGTGAGGTACCTGTTGCGGGTGGTGGTGGGTCCTACTTTAAGATTGTTTTTTTAGTTTTTGTCCCTTTTTTTGATCTTTCTTTGATCTGTATTGCTCTTCACTTTCCTTGTTCTCATATGAAAATTTCAAAGTCATGATGTATTGCGCTTATTATATAGAAGTCTCTGGGTTACAGAGCTCTGACACATATGTGCTATTTGACAAATAAAATTAGTTTAAAACAATAAAAAATGGCCCTTCTTGTGTTTACCTTGGTGGGGAAGAGTGGATGCAATTAAAATGATTATGGCTTCCAAACTGTTTTATCTTTTTTCAAAGATACCTATTCAACTCCCTCCTAAATGTTATAAGGCCATTGACAAATATTTCTATATATATTTTTCTATATATATTTGGAATAACAAATCTCCTCGGGTAAGTTATGAAAAACGGAAATTGTCTAAAATCAGTGGTGGGTTTGGTATACCAGATTTACTAGTGTATCATAAAGCTTTTATTTTAAACCAAAATATTTTATGGTTTCATCATTTAGAACCTAATAATTCACCTTCATGGCTTTGTATTGAATGACATTTAGTATCAGTATTTCCTTTAACTGCTTTACTTGCAATGCCCAATTCTTTTGCTTGATTTTACATGATTTAGAGTCTATTTTCCACTGTTCTATTTCACATACATTGAATTTAATGTTGTGGCATAAACAATCAATTAAAATTAGCTAATCACATTTTTTTTAGATTTCATGGAAAACAGCTGGTATTTTTTATTGAAAGATATGTACTATAATAATGTCTTTATAACTTTTGATGAATTAAAACAAAGATTTCATTTGCAACTGTCAGATATTGTTAAATATGAATTGCTCTGTAGCTCTATTCTTGATTCATTCCTGAATGACTTTCCTTCAATAGTTTGTTCTGATTTTGAAGTGCATCGCCAAATAATTGCATCTTCATCCCATGTAGTGTCATTATTGTATAAAAAATTAAATATTTCTGATGGGGATAATATCAATTTTCTTTCTATCTTTTGGAATACAGAATTAGATTTGTCTTTATTTTTGGATATATGGGGAAGATTTGGTTGAATTCTGTCTCGAGATGGTTGCTTGCAACTTTATATCAAACGAATTCCTTTATACTTTTTAATTGTCCATGGTCCCCCTTAAAATTATATAATACAAAACGTTTGAATGGTTCTTTAAATATCGGTTCATTAATACATTTGTTATATGATTGTCATATTGTTAAGAAGTTCTGGGATAAAGTTTAGCAGTTAATTACTCCTATTGTGAATGTTACAGATACTTTATCATTTACAATAGTTATTTGTAAATCCTCTTCTCTCTCCACTAAAATGTCTCTGCTGAACAACAAAGATTTTGATTTCTTAATTTCCGCAGATTTAAAGTCAATTACTATTAATTGGAAAGACACCTTATTATTATCAGTTCATGCGTGGTGGGCTTGGATAATTTTTACCAGAAGAGGTGCTAATTTGACATTATCTGGTATCATTCAAAATACTCCAAACTTTCAAAATTTTGGGAAACCAATTGATGATTATTTAAATTTGAATCGTTAGTAAGTGTTAGTATAGTATAACTTTCTATGATCATGCTTAACATTTAACTGAGTAGCTCTGTAAAGTTGCAGATGTAGAATTCTGATGTTGTCCTTTTCATTTTTGTTACAGTGATTTGATTTTTGTGTTATAGGTACTGTATAAAATATTCTTGATGCTTATTTATAAATTATAATGTTTATCTACTCACATATTGTTTTATTGGATTAACGTTTGTACCTTTTTTTGTATGTTTTCTGTTTTAAAAATGTAATAAAAATATTTTGAACACAAAACAAAAATAGGGCACTGTGATTCTGAGTACAATGATATGAGGCAGAGAGTGTTGGAGCATTCAGCAGTCAGAGATCCGACTGAAAAGAAGAAAATATTTTGCAACTATTTTGTTGAACTTTCAGCTGCATGTAACTGGACATAAAATATAATACATACCTCTTAAATGACAAGCATTTGCAATGCAATATGTCTCGCATTATAAAACGTTGAGCTGTTGGCATTGCTAACAATAAAGCAACACTAGCAGCTCAAAGATTCAGTAATGTGAGACCTACTGCATTTACACACTAATCAATGCAACATAAATATTCTCCACATCATAACACTCAATACCACATAATTACACAACAAATATTTACAACACATATTTACACTCTACTCAATCCAACATAACTACACTCAACATAATACCACTCAGTACCACATATGCTTGTATCAAGAGTTGTGGTCAGTGTCAGATATCGTACTGCAGTTAGTTTCATGTACTGTGATCAGTTTCAAGTATTGTGGCTGATTTAAAGAACTGTGGTCTATTTTATGTTGTGTAGTTAGTTTGAGGCAGCCAGGTGCTAGTGTTGCATTATTATTAGCAATGCCAACTGAGTCAGAGACGAAAATAATGAAAAGGCAGAAATAGGCACTAGAAAGATGCTGGTAGAGGGGGCAGCGAGAGGCAGCAAAGTATTAAAGGATAATAAGGAAAACAACAGGGGGTAGGGGTACAATCACTTTAGAGTAAAGAAAATGAGAGAATGAGCAAACCATCTGGCTGCAGAAGAGCTAAGAGAAACACGGGGTGAGCGAGAGAGCACGAGAAACCGGCGGGTGGAAGATCCCCTTTAAAGAGCATAGGAAATAAGAAAGTAAATGACACATCGGGATGAGTAAGAGAAACAGCAGGGATAAGATCACCCTTGGAAGAATAAGTCAAACTTCTGGGTAGGGAGGAGAAACGGCAGTGTGAGTAAGAGAAGCAGCAGAGGGTGAGATTCACAGGTTCGGGAGGGGGCATTAATGGGAGAACCTCGGTAGGCAATGGAGATAGGCACCGGGGAGGCTGAATAAACAGGTCAACAGGGAGCAATGTAAATGAAAGAAGGGTAGAAAGCGATACAGAACGATGTACAGAGAGGGAAGCCCAGATGAAGGGAGGCAAAGGAAAGGTACAGAGTCAGAAAAAGAATGGGAGAGATGCAAGGAGTAGAGAGAAGAAAGGCAATCGAGCGTAGAGGCAGACATAAAGAGAGAGACAGAAACCAGGAGGGACAAGGGTGACTGTCAGGCTATGGGGGTGAAGGGTGAGTGCCAGATAGGGGAGGAGTGAGTGTCAGGGAGATGAGATATAAGAGTCAGGAGGGTCAAGGGTGAGTGCCAGGGAGGGGAAGGGTGAGTGCTGAATAGGGGAAGTATGAGTGCCACCGGTGAGGGGTAGCTGCCAGGCCAGGGGGGTGAAGGGCTAGTGCCACGGAGGTGAAGGTTGAGTGCCAGGTCAGGGGGATGAAGGGTGAGTGCCAGGGAGATGAAGGTTGAGTGCCATGGAGGTGAGATTTAAGGGTCAGGAGGGTCAAAGGTGAGTGCCAGGGAGGGGAAGGGTGAGTTCAAGGGGTGCAGGATAGCTGCCAGGCCAGGAGGATGAAGGGCTAGTGCCATAGAGGTGAAGGGTGAGTGCCAAGGGGGTGAGTAGTGAATGTCAGGAGGGACATCGGTGAGTGTCAGGGAGGTGAAGGATATGTGCTAGGGAGGGGAAGTCTGAGACCAGGAGGTTCGAAGGCGAGTGGCAGGGAGGTGATAGTTGAGTGTCACAGAGAGTCAATACTGAGTGCCAGAGTGGGAGAAGGGTGAGTGCCAGGTGCGAGGAGTGACTGTGAGGCCTGAGGGGTGAAGGGTGAGTGCCAGGGAGGTGAGGGGTGTGTGACTGTTGGACCCGGCCTCATGGCGTGGTCCTACCCCTCCCGCATGGCGGGCCCAGGACGACATCAGCCCTCCTCCGGACCTCGGGCGGCCCCTTCTGCCCGACCCTGCACGCCCCAACACCACCGATCCGGCTACCATCCCGGATCCCCATCATCGGCCTGGCCCCAGCGTAGGCCCCTCACGACCTAAGCACGAGGCCGGGCCCGACTCCATCTTGGGCCCACCACGTCACGACCACGAGGCCTCGGCCCAGCCTCGGCCCCAGCGAAGCCCAGACATCGAGGCACCAAGATCCACCCAGGTGGTCGAGTGGCCACTCGCCAGATCCCGGAGGGAGAGGAGTTTCGATGGCCCTCCAGCCGTCCCCGGACGCCTGGTATCGATCGCCCTCCGGCCTCCCTGGGCGCTGGCTCCACCCCCCTGCTGGGTGTCTGGACACCATCATCTCGGCTCCTCTGGCCCCCAGGCGCGAGGGTCCGGACATCAAAGGACCTCCGTCCTATATCTGGGCCAGCCCCGGAGTAGGACGCCAGTTGTATCCTGGACTGGAAGCCCTGCTGACGCTGTCACGGCCGACACCAGACGACTCATCCTTCCTGTAACCGACGTCCATCCGAGAGCCTGCTGGCGCTGCCGCGGCCCACCTTGCTGAACCATCCGAGAGCCTGCTGGCGCTGCCGCGGCCTACCTTGCTGAACCATCCGAGAGCCTGCTGGCGCTGCCGCGGCCTACCTTGCTGAACCATCCGAGAGCCTGCTGGCGCTGCCGCGGCCTACCTTGCTGAACCATCCGAGAGCCTGCTGGCGCTGCCGCGGCCTACCTCGCTAAACCACCTTGCAAGCCTGCTGGCGCTGCCGCGGCTCGAACCTCTCGGAACCCCCCAGCTCGAGGATTGAGAGCTGTGCGTAGGGTATCCCTTCCTCCGCCCAGAGTAAGACTGTCCCGCTACCTTACCCTCCTTGTCCGAGACTTTACGGATCCCTCGATCCAGCTGTATATACTGCCAAGAACCCGCAACCGTTATTACGTATAAAAGCTTGAGAACTTGACCTCCTGTGTGGTGTCCGTTTGTAGTGTGGTGATTACTCTGCTGTACGATCCTAAGAGAGGGCCCTCATTCAGGAGGCCTCTCGGTAACGCTCGGCTACTTCTTGACGGAGGGGCGGACCTAGGGGTGGTCAGTCAGACATCTTCTGCCTCCCCCGGGTCGCCTTTCTAACATTGGTGGCAAGCGCTGGGATCCGAGACCACGCAGATCGTACAGAGAGTGATTCACTCGCTACCCAGAAAAACCCACTGCGACCATGAGCACAGAATTCCAGAAGGAGAAAATGGAAGACTACAGTCACAAGGAGCTGAAGCAATTCTGCAAAGATCTAGGCATCGCTACCACTGGCTTAAGCACCAAAGAAGATTTCAAATCGGCCCTGCAGGCCTGGGTGGACGCCGGGGAGGCGCCACCCCCGAGTGAAGATAACCCGGGCCCGAACGGAGGCCCGGAGGCTGAGGTGAACCCGGCGGGAGGGAGACCCGCAAACCCAGACACGGGCCTCTCCCACGAAGACGCCCGAGAACGAGAGAGGATCCGGCTCCACGAGTTGGACCTGGCCCGACTCCGACAAGAAGGAGAAATCCAACTGGCAGAAAGGAAGTTAGCCCTCGAGGAGAAAAAACTCATGCTCGAGCACGAGCGCGTCCTCAAAGAAATGGAACTTACAGCCAAGGCAAACGAGACAGCCACCTCCGGGGGTAAGACCCCAAACCCCCCGGTGGACACGAAGGTGCACATACCCAAGGATGTCGTCAAAGAGTACTATAAGAACGACGACATCCAGCAGTGGTTCAAAGCTTACGAGGTCGCCATGGCCGCCCATCGAGTAGCCCTCAGGGACTGGGGTGCCGGCCTGTGGGGGAAGTTTATCAACGAAGGGAGAGACGCCCTGCTGGAGCTCCCTGATACCGAGAGGACCTCGTACGAGCACATGAAGACCGCCCTCCTCACTCGCTACGGACTCACCCCGAGATGTACCGGCAGCGATTCCGAGACTGCAAAAAAATCCCCGGTACCACGTGGGTAGAATACGTGAACTATTACAGTAGAGCCTTCGAGGGGTGGACTCGGGGCTGCCAGGTCACCACCTACCAGCAGTTGGTCGACCTCATTCTATGGGAACACCTGTCCAATAACTGCTTCATCGAACTCCGGCAGCACCTCCTCGACAGCAAATTGACTGAGCCACGAAAACTCGCTGTCGAGGCAGACCGATGGGCCAGCACCCGAGTTCCCCGGAACACGATGGGAGATTACGGCCGGGGGTCCCCAGGGAACCACCGACCACGAGGTGGGGGAGTAGGCCAGAGCCGGGGTCGAGACGCCCCCCAGGGGTCGTCCCCTACCTCCACGTCGCCATCCCTGGGCCGGAGAGGGGGCCCCCCAGCCAGGCCGGGGCCCCGCCCGAATGTTACGTGCCACAGATGCCAGCGACAGGGTCATTATGCGAATGACCCCCTCTGCCCGATGAACCAGCGACCCGGCACCACCGGGCCCCCAGCCCGCCAGATCGCGGCAGCTGCCCTCGGTGAAGAAAGAAGTGAGGAAGAGGACGACGACCACGAGCAGGCCGAGTGGGAGCCCGCCGCCATGACCTTAGCCTGCCTGGGTACTCACGACATGATCCCCCGAGGGCCGATCCCCGGCAACACCCAGAAGTACCGCCAGTGGGTCACCATCAATGGTCGCCGGACCGAAGCCCTCCGTGACACTGGGGCCAGCGTGACAGCGGTCCGCTGCCATCTGGTGACCCCAGAACAGATGCTTCCTAACGTCCTGTGCCCAGTCCGATCCGCAGATAACTCCGAAACTATGTGTCAGATGGCCCGCATCCCCTTCGAGTGGGGGGGAGTGTCGGGCGTGCTGAAAGTGACTGTCCGTGACGATGCCCCCGTGGACTGCCTCCTTGGGAACGACCTGGAAAGTTCCCTATGGGCTGGCGTCGAACGAAGAGAGCACCTGGGGATGCTAGGCCTTCCCGAGTGGGTCTGTGCGACCACCCGCTCCATGTCCGCCCGAGCCTCCGCCCCAGCGGGGGAAGCTACAACAGAAGAGCCAGAATGGCCCGCACCTCCGTCACCCGTCGTCCCCGAGGACGCCGACACCGAGCCCGGCCCCCCAGGGCCCGACCAAGAAGATCTCACCGAGCTCAACCACCTCCCGGAACTCGCTCAATGGCGCCAAGAAGGTGGCCCCACCCGCGAACAGTTCCGGCAGGAACAGAAAACCTGCCCCTACCTCGAGGGGATACGCCAGCAAGCCGCTACGCAAGCCGCTGGAGGCCCCGCGGGGTCCCACTGGGTCTACTGGGACAACGACCTCCTTTACAGTGAGCAGAAGATTGCCGAGCTAGGGGCCGGCCGGGTGCTGGTTGTACCCCTCCGGTTCAGAGACTTCCTCCTGAACTTAGCACATGATGTGCCCCTCGCCGGGCACCTGGGGCAGGACGAAACTTACAGCCGCCTGGTGACCCATTTCTACTGGCCAAAAATGCGCACTGATGTCCAGCACCACTGCAGGACCTGCCCGACCTGTCACGCCAGCGGGAAAAGCGGGGGGAAAGTCAAAGCCCCGCTCCAGCCGTTCCCTGTGGTAACCACCCCCTTCGAGCGAGTGGGAATAGACATCGTAGGGCCCCTGGACCCTCGCACCGCGCAGGGGCACCGTTTCATCCTCGTCCTGGTGGACCATGCCACCCGCTATCCTGAGGCCATCCCTCTCCGAACCATCACGGCCCCCGTGGTGGGCCGAGCCCTCATTTGCATCTTCTCCCGAGTCGGCTTCCCCCGAGAAGTCGTGAGTGATCGGGGGTCCAACTTCATCTCGAAGCATATGCGGTCCCTATGGCAACAGTGCGGGGTCGCATATAAGTTCACCACCCCGTATCATCCCCAGGGAAATGGACTAGTGGAACGCTTTAACAGGACACTGAAGGGAATGATCAAGGGCCTAGAAGAGCCCCTCCGGCGCAAATGGGATGTCCTGCTGCCCTGCCTCCTGTTCGCCTACCGAGAGGTTCCCCAGAAATCCCTGGGGTTCAGCCCGTTCGAACTCCTGTACGGACACCCGGTTCGAGGCCCCCTTAGCCTGGTCAAGGAAGGCTGGGAGACAGCAGTTCGAGATGCCCCACCGGATGTCTACCGGTACCTCCTGACACTCCGCAACCAGACTCGGAAGTTCAGGGAACTTGCCGAGGCCAACCTGGAGGCCAGCCAGGAGGAGATGAAACGCTGGTATGACCAGAACGCCTCGTCCATCGAGTTCGAGCCGGGCCAGCAAGTCTGGGTCATGTCCCCGGTTGAACCGTGTGCCCTCCAGGACAAATGGACGGGGCCCTTCAAGGTGGTGGAGCGCAAGAGCCCCGCACCTACCTGGTAGACATGGAGTCCCCCAAGAACCCCCTCCGGGTTCTACACGCTAACCGGCTCAAGCCGCACTTTGCACGCACTGAACTGAGTCTGCTGCTGGCGACCGATGACGGGGCTGAAGACGACTCCGAGCCCCTACCAGATCTCCTCAGCACCACCGAGAAAGACGGTTCCTTCGAGGGGGTCCGGCTCTCCTCTACCCTGACCCCAGAGCAGCAACAAGACTGTCGGAAGCTGCTGGGGCAGTTTGCGGAGCTGTTTTCCCTCACGCCGGGGGTCACCCGGTGGTGTGTCCACGATGTGGACACCGGAACCAGCCCCCCTGTGAAACAACGAGCTTTTCGAGTGCCCGACCGGGTTCGGGCCTGCATCCAATCCGAGGTGGCCAAGATGTTGGCCCTGGGGGTAGTCGAACCCTCCAACAGTCCCTGGGCCAGTCCCGTTGTCCTGGTCCCGAAAGCCGCTTCCCCCGGAACAGCGCCCGAGCTCCGGTTCTGTGTTGACTACCGGGGATTGAATGCCGTCACCAGGACCGACGCGCATCCCATCCCCAGGGCGGATGAACTGATCGACCGCCTAGGGGCCGCCAGATACCTCAGCACCTTCGATCTCACGGCGGGGTATTGGCAGATCGGCCTTACTCCTGGCGCACAAGAGCGATCGGCCTTCTGGACGCCAGATGGCCACTATCACTTCAAAGTGATGCCCTTCGGCATGAAAAATGCGCCGGCCACCTTCCAGCGGCTAGTGAATCAGGTGCTGGCCGGACTAGAAGAATACAGCGCCGCCTATCTAGATGACATTGCGGTGTACAGCCTTCACTGGGATGAGCACCTGTCCCACCTCTGGGAAGTCCTGACGGCCCTCCGGCGGGCCGGACTAACCATCAAAGCCAGCAAATGCCAGATAGGCCAAGGGTCAGTGACCTATCTAGGACACCAAGTAGGGAGCGGTCAAGTAGCTCCCCTCCAACCAAAGGTAGACGCCATCCGGGCCTGGGAGCCCCCGGTCACCCAGACCGCCGTCCGAGCCTTCCTGGGGCTCACCGGATACTATCGGCGATTTATAAAAGACTACGGGAGCATTGTGGGGCCCCTCACCGAACTGACCTCAAGGAAATTACCCCAGAAGGTGCACTGGACCCCCGCGTGCCAGACAGCCTTTAAGACTTTAAAGACTGCCATGTGCACCGCCCCTGTGCTCCAGGCCCCCGACTACAGCAGAGAGTTTGTAGTCCAAACCGACGCCTCGGAGCACGGCATCGGGGCGGTCCTGTCCCAAGTTAACCCCGAAGGAATCGACCGGCCTGTGGCCTTCATCAGCCGACGCCTCCTGGCAAGAGAACAGCGGTGGAGCACCATCGAGAGGGAAGCCTTTGCCGTGGTGTGGGCACTCAAGAAGCTCCGGCCCTACCTCTTCGGCACCCACTTCCGAGTCCAGACCGACCACCAGCCCCTGCGGTGGTTGATGCAGATGCGGGGAGAAAACCCGAAACTGCTGCGCTGGTCCATTTCTCTACAGGGGATGGATTTCACGGTGGAGCATCGCCCCGGCAACGACCACGCCAATGCCGACGGCCTGTCCAGATTCTTCCGCCTCGGCGAGGAGAACCCCCAAGGAGATGGATGACTCTCCCCTGCCTTCAGCTGGGGGGGACGCGTGTTGGACCCGGCCTCATGGCGTGGTCCTACCCCTCCCGCATGGCGGGCCCAGGACGACATCAGCCCTCCTCCGGACCTCGGGCGGCCCCTTCTGCCCGACCCTGCACGCCCCAACACCACCGATCCGGCTACCATCCCGGATCTCCATCATCGGCCTGGCCCCAGCGTAGGCCCCTCATGACCTAAGCACGAGGCCGGGCCCGACTCCATCTTGGGCCCACCACGTCACGACCACGAGGCCTCGGCCCCAGCCTCGGCCCCAGCGAAGCCCAGACATCGAGGCACCAAGATCCACCCAGGTGGTCGAGTGGCCACTCGCCAGATCCCGGAGGGAGAGGAGTTTCGATGGCCCTCCAGCCGTCCCCGGACGCCTGGTATCGATCGCCCTCCGGCCTCCCTGGGCGCTGGCTCCACCCCCCTGCTGGGTGTCTGGACACCATCATCTCGGCTCCTCTGGCCCCCAGGCGCGAGGGTCCGGACATCAAAGGACCTCCGTCCTATATCTGGGCCAGCCCCGGAGTAGGACGCCAGTTGTATCCTGGACTGGAAGCCCTGCTGACGCTGTCACGGCCGACACCAGACGACTCATCCTTCCTGTAACCGACGTCCATCCGAGAGCCTGCTGGCGCTGCCGCGGCCCACCTTGCTGAACCATCCGAGAGCCTGCTGGCGCTGCTGCGGCCTACCTTGCTGAACCATCCGAGAGCCTGCTGGCGCTGCCGCGGCCTACCTTGCTGAACCATCCGAGAGCCTGCTGGCGCTGCCGCGGCCTACCTTGCTGAACCATCCGAGAGCCTGCTGGCGCTGCCGCGGCCTACCTTGCTGAACCATCCGAGAGCCTGCTGGCGCTGCCGCGGCCTACCTCGCTAAACCACCTTGCAAGCCTGCTGGCGCTGCCGCGGCTCGAACCTCTCGGAACCCCCCAGCTCGAGGATTGAGAGCTGTGCGTAGGGTATCCCTTCCTCCGCCCAGAGTAAGACTGTCCCACTACCTTACCCTCCTTGTCCGAGACTTTACGGATCCCTCGATCCAGCTGTATATACTGCCAAGAACCCGCAACCGTTATTACGTATAAAAGCTTGAGAACTTGACCTCCTGTGTGGTGTCCGTTTGTAGTGTGGTGATTACTCTGCTGTACGATCCTAAGAGAGGGCCCTCATTCAGGAGGCCTCTCGGTAACGCTCGGCTACTTCTCGACGGAGGGGCGGACCTAGGGGTGGTCAGTCAGACATCTTGTGCCTCCCCCGGGTCGCCTTTCTAACAGTGACAGACTGCAAACAGTAGTGAGCTGGGGTTTAGAAGGAGGTGCGGAGATCATCACCCGGTGTGTGCCAGGCTGGGACGCGCTAGGCCAGACTTGGGTGGATGCAAGAACCTCTGAAAGGCGGGTGGCAAGTCACTCGTAACCTTGGTACAGGAGTGGGGTGCGCAGGAGAGAGTAACATCTTCAAACAAGAAACTATTCAAAATCCTGAAAACTCCACTTTATGGTCTTACAACCTTATGTAGAAAATAATTAGCAAATGAATGGGTTTACGTAGCAGACTTGCAGCTTGTTACAGCAACTTATTGAGATAAAGTTTGCATTGCAATTCAGCCAAAGGTAACACAATTTGCATTAGTAACGGTAAGATTCGCAATGAACTAGCCACAAATTGGAAAAGCACCCCAGAATTGAACAGAGGATACAGAATAATAAAAATATTATTGGTCTCCTTTTCACAGCTGACAGCCACAAAAACAGGGTGTTGTGGAGGACTCGTAATCTGGTGGAATCAGTATTTGTAAAAGAGTCAATTTATCATAAACTTTTTTTTTTAAACAACTCTTTTGAATACACTAAAGTATAGTACCATGCGAGTGCCATTGCCCTTCTCCTAAGACACAAACTCTGTGAACAAACCAATTAGAATAACTGTTTGCTGTTTAAAACTAAGTGGGGCACGAATGCAGTTTAGTATTCTGGTTATTGCTTGAAGGAAGGATAGGAAACCTGGTTACCTTTGGCTGTACCACTGATATCTTTGTGGATCGGAGAACATGCATGGAGTGGTATCGTTGTCAGGAGACGTGCAAGCTGCTTAAATATTGTAGAGATTGGATTGTCAAGCACTAGGAAACAAGAGTGAATGCTGAATAAAACTAGAAACGTGAACACTTCCACGGCAAACAAGCCGTGAAAGTGAAACTGATCGCTTGAAAGTGAAACTGATTGCGATCGCACTACCTGGCTGAGAGGAGGATGATAGACAGTGAGTGGCGGGGCAGAGTGTGTGTGTGGTTGGGTGTGGTTGTGTGTGTGGTTGTTGTGTGTGTGGTTGTGCGTGTGGTTGTGTGTGGTTGTGGGTGTGTATGTGGGTATGGTTTGGTGTTGTGTGTGTGGTTGTGTATGGTTGTGTGTGTGGTTGTGGGTGTGGTTGGTTGTGTGTGTGTGTGTGTGGGTGTGTATGTGGTTGGTTGTGGTTGGTTGTGGTTGGTTGTGTGTGTGTGGTTGTGTGTGATTGTGGTTGTGTATGTATGTGGTTGTCTGTATGTGGTTGTGTGTGTGGTTGTGTGTGTGCGAGTGTGTGTGGTTGTGTGTGTGTGGTTGTGTGTTCCTGGTTATGTGTGTTTATGTGTATGTGGTTGTGTGCGTGTGTGTGGTTGTGTGTGTGAGTGGGTCTGGTTGTGTGTGTAGTTGTGTTCGTGTGTGGTTGTGTGTCTTTATGCATATGTGGTTGTGTGTGTGTGGTTGTGTGTGGTTGTATGTGTGGTTGTGTGTGTGGTTGTGTGTGTGGTTTTGTGTGTGGGTGTGTGTGGTTGTGAGTGTGTGTTTGCTTTTGTGGCTCTGTGTGTGTGTGGTTGTGTGTCTGTGTATGGTTGTGTGTGTGGTTGGGTATGTGTGTGCTTGTGGTTGTATGTGTGGTTGTGTGTGTGGTTGTGTGTGTGTGGTTGAGTGGTTGTGTGTGGTTGTGTGTGTGTGTGGTTGTGTGTGCGTGGTTGTGTGTGAGGTTGTGTGTTGTGTTGTGTTGTGTTTGTGGTTGTGTGTGTGGTTGTGTGTGTGAGTGTGTGGCTGTGGTTGTATACGTGTGTGGTTGTGTGGATGGGTGTGTGAGTGTGGTTGTGTGTGTGGTTGTGTTTGTGTGTGTGTATGTGGTTGTGTGGGTGGTTGTGTGGGTGGTTGTGTGTGTGTGGTTGTGTGTGTGTGGTTGAGTGTGTGTGTGGTTGTGTGTGTATGGTTGTGTGTGTGTGTGGTTGTGTGTGGTTGTGTGTGTGTGGTTGTATGTGTGATTGTGTGTGGTTTTGGTTGTGTGTGTGGTTGTGTGTGTGTGTGGTTGTGTGTGTGGTTGTGTGTGGTTGTGTGTTTGTGTGTGTGGTTGTGTGTGTGGTTGTGTAGTTGTGTGTTGTTGTGTGTGTGGTTGTGTGTGGTTGTGTGTGTGTGGTTGTGTGATTGTGTGTGTGGTTGTGTGTGTGTGTGTGGTTGTATGTGTGGTTGTGTGTGTGGTTGAGTGGTTGTATGGTTGTGTGTGGTTGTGTGTGTGTTGTTGTGTTGTGTGTGGTTGGGTGTGGTTGGGTATGGTTGTGGCTGTGTGTGTGGTTGTGGTTGTGTGTGTGTGGTATTGTGTGGTTGTGGGTGTGTGTCTTGGTGTGGTTGTGTGTTCTGTGTGAGGTTGTGTGTGGTTGTGTGTGTGGTTGTGGATGTGGTTGTGTGTGTGTGGTTGTGTGTGTGTGGTTGTGTGTGTGGTTGGTTGTGGTTGGTTGTGTGTGTGTGTGGTTGTGTGTGTGTGATTGTGGTTGTGTGTGTGATTATGTGTGTGTGTGGTTGTGTGTGTGTTAGAAAGGCGATCCCAGGGGAGACAGAAGTTGTCTGACTGACCCCCCCCCCCGAGACCCACCACTTCGTATGGAATTCGCCAAGCGTCGTCAAGGGGCCTCCTTGGCGGGGCTCCTCTCCTACAATCGTAACAGCCGAGCAATCACACCACTACAAAGGGACACCACACGAGAGTAGATTCTTAAGAGTCTTTATATAAAGAATAAAGGCAAGTTATCACAGCAATATGTACAGGGGGATCGAGGGATCCGTAAAGTCTCGGTATCAGGGGAAAGGGTATCAGGGGAAAGGGGGTAGCGGGACAGTCTGGGTACCCACTGGTACCAGGATACCCGGCGCACAGCTCTCAATCCTCGAGCTGGGGGGTGCAAGGAGCCGCAACGTCGTCAGCAGGGCTCTTGGGATGGTTCAGCGAGGTCGGGCCGCGACAGCGTCAGCAGGGCTCCGAGGATGGTTCAGCGAGGTCAGGCCGCGATAGCGTCAGTAGGGCTCCGAGGATGGTTCAGCGAGGTCGGGCCGCGACAGCGTCAGCAGGGCTCCGAAGATGGTTCAGCGAGGTCGGGCCGTGACAGCGTCAGCAGGGCTCCGAAGATGGTCCTGCGAGGTCGGGCCGCGACAGCGTCAGCAGGGCTCCGAAGATGGTTCAGCGAGGTCGGGCCGCGACAGCGTCAGCAGGGCTCCGAAGATGGTTCAGCGAGGTCGAGCCGCGACAGCGTCAGCAGGGCTCTGAGGTTCCAGGTTCCAAGCACAAGAGTTCTTATCAGGATCAGCCGCGACGAGGTCAGCAGGGCTTCGACTCCAAGATACAACTGGAGTCCTTATCCAGGGCTGGCCCATATATAGGACTGGAGTCCTTTGATGTCCAGACCCTCGCGCCTGGTGGTCAGAGGGGCCGGGATGAGAGTGTCCAGACACCCAGCAGGGGGGGTGGAGCCAGCGCCCAGGGAGGCCAGAGGGCGATCGATACCAGGCGTCCGGGGGCGGCTGGAGGGCCATCAGAACTCCCCTCCTCCTGGATTCATCAAGTGGCCACTCTACCACCTGGGCGGATCTTGGTGCCTCGATGTCGGGGCTTTGCTGGGGCCGCGGCCGGGGTCGGGCCGAGGCCACGTGCTCGGGACATGATGGGCCCAAGATGGAGTCGGGCTGGGAATGGCGGCCCGGGGTGGTGGCCGGACCGGCAGGGTTGGGGCGAGCAGGGTTCGCCGGGTTCCAGGGGGGAGAGTCGTGGGTTGCCAGGGGGGCTGCCACGGGTCAATGGATGGCCGATGCCGTCCCGGGCCCATCATGTGGGAGGGGTAGGACCACGCCACGAGGCCGGGTCCAACACACGTCCCCCCCAGCTGAAGGCAGGGAGAGTCACCCATCTTCTTGGGGGTTCTTCTCGCCGAGGCGGAAGAAGCGGGACAGGCCATCAGCATTGGCGTGGTCGTTGCCAGGGCGATGTTCCACAGTGAAGTCCATCCCTTGCAGGGAGATGGACCATTGCAGCAGCTTCGGGTTCTCGCCACGCATCTGCATCAGCCACCGCAGGGGCCGGTGGTCGGTCTGGACCCGGAAGTGGGTGCCGAAGAGGTAGGGCCGGAGTTTCTTTAGGGCCCACACGACGGCGAAGGCTTCTCTCTCGATGGTGCTCCATCGTCGTTCTCGAGCCAGCAGTCGCCGTCTGATGAAGGCCACAGGGTGGTCAACCCCCTCAGGGTTAACTTGCGATAGGACCGCCCCGATGCCGTGCTCCGAGGCGTCGGTTTGGACTACAAACTCTCGGCTGTAGTCGGGGGCTTGGAGCACCGGGACGGTGCACATGGCAGTCTTCAGAGTCTCGAAGGCCGTCTGACACTCGGGGGTCCAGTGCACCTTCTGTGGCTGCTTTTTGGAGGTCAGTTCAGTGAGGGGCCCCACAATGCTCCCATAGTTTTTTACGAAGCGCCGGTAATACCCAGTGAGCCCCAGGAAGGCTCGGACTGCTGTCTGGGTGACCGGGGGCTCCCAGGCCAGGATGGCGTCAATCTTTGGTTGGAGGGGAGCCACATGGCCGCTCCCCACTTGGTGCCCCAGATAGGTCACAGACCCTTGGCCTATCTGGCACTTGCTTGCTTTCACAGTTAGTCCGGCCCGTCGGAGGGCCGTCAGGACCTCCCAGAGGTGCTTCAGGTGCTCGGCCCAGTGGAGGCTATATACCGCAATATCGTCCAGATATGCGGCACTGAACTCTTCTAGTCCCGCCAGCACCTTATTCACCAGTCTCTGGAAGGTGGCCGGGGCGTTTTTCATGCCGAAGGGCATCACCTTGAAGTGGAAGTGGCCATCGGGGGTCGAGAAGGCAGATCGCTCTTGGGCCCCAGGGGTGAGGCCGATCTGCCAATACCCGGCCGTGAGGTCGAAGGTGCTAAGGTACCGGGCGGCCCCCAGGCGATCGATCAGTTCATCGGCCCGGGGTATGGGATGGGCGTCGGTCCTGGTGACGGCGTTCAGTCCCCGGTAGTCGACACAAAACCTGAGTTCCGGAGTGGCCCCGGGGGCGGCGGCTTTATGGACCAGGACAACTGGACTGGCCCAGGGACTGTCGGAGGGCTCAACCACCCCTAGGGCTAGCATCTTGGCAACTTCGGACTGGATGCAGGTTCGAACTCGGTCGGGAACTCGGTAGGCCCGGTGTCGCACGGGCGGGCTGTCCCCGGTGTCGACATCGTGGACACACCACTGTGTGACCCCGGGAGTGCACGAAAACAGGTCCTCAAACTGCCCTAACAGCTCTTGGCAGTCCTGGCGCTGTTCGGGGGTCAGGGCGGAGGAGAGGGTGACTCCCTCGACGGAGCCGTCTTTTTCAGAGCACTTCAGGAGGTCGGGCAGGGGCTCGGAGTCGTCTTCGGCTCCGTCATCGGTAGCTAGCAGCAGGCTCAGCTCCGTGCGGGCAAAGTGAGGCTTGAGCCGGTTGGCGTGCAGGACCCGGAGGGGGTTCCTGGGGGACTCCATGTCTACCAGGTAGGTGACGGGGCTCTTGCGCTCCACCACTTTGAAGGGCCCCGTCCATTTGTCCTAGAGGGCACAAGGTTCGACCGGGGACATGACCCAGACCTGCTGGCCCGGCTCGAACTCGATGGACGAGGCGTTCTGGTCATACCAGCGTTTCATCTCCTCCTGACTGGCCTCAAGGTTGGCCTCTGCAAGTTCCCGGAACTTCCGAGTCTGGTTTCGGAGGGTCAGGAGGTGCCCGTAGACATCAGGCGGAGCATCTCGGACTGTAGTCTCCCAGCCTTCTTTGACCAGGCTGAGAGGACCTCGGACAGGGTGTCCGTACAATAGTTCAAAGGGGCTGAACCCCAGGGACTTCTGTGGCACCTCCCGATAGGCAAACAGGAGGCAGGGTAGCAGGACGTCCCATTTGCGGCATAGGGGCTCTTCCAGGCCCTTGATCATCCCCTTGAGTGTTCGGTTAAACCGCTCCACAAGTCCATTCCCTTGGGGGTGATACGGGGTGGTGAACTTATATGTGACCCCGCACTGTTGCCACAGGGACCGCATATATTTTGATATAAAGTTTGTGCCCCTATCACTCACGACCTCTCGGGGGAACCCCACTCTGGAGAAGATCCCCATTAGCGCTCGGCCCACCACGGGGGCCGTTATGGTCCGGAGGGGGATGGCTTCGGGGTAGCGGGTGGCATGGTCCACCAGGACGAGGATGAAGCGGTGCCCCTGAAAGGTTCGGGGGTCCAGGGGCCCCACGATGTCGATCCCCACTCGCTCGAAGGGGGTGGTTACCACAGGAAAGGGTTGGAGCGGGGCCTTGACCTTTCCCCCGCTCTTTCCGCTGGCTTGACAGGTCGGACAGGTTCTGCAGTGATTGTTCACATCATTGCGCATTTTGGGCCAGAAAAAATGGGTCACCAGGCGGCTGTATGTTTTGTCCTGCCCCAGGTGCCCGGCGAGGGGCACGTCGTGTGCCAGGTTTAGGAGGAAGTCTCTGAATCGTAGGGGGACCACCAACACTCGGCTGGCCCCCAGTTCGGCAATTTTCTGTTCGCTGTACAGGAGGTCATGGTCCCAGTAGACCCAGTGGGACCCCGACGTGTCCCCAGCGGCCTGAACTGCGGCTTGCTGCCGGGTTCCCTCGAGGGAGGGACAGGCCTTTTGTTCTTGCCGGAATTGTTCCCGGGTGGGACCACCTTCCTGGCGCCATTGGGCTAGTTCAGGGAGGTCGCTGAGCTCGGCGATGTCTTCGCGGTTGGGCTCCGGTGGCCCGGACTCAGGGTCGGTTTCTTCATCGACGGCGGGCGGCGGTGGCGCCGGCCACTCTGGTTCTTCGGTCGGGGCGGCTTCGGTCGGCGCCGGGGCTCGGGCGGCCATGGATCGGGTGGTCGCGCAAACCCACTCGGGTAGTCCCAGCATCCCGAGATGCTCTCTCCGCTCGACTTGGCCCCAGGGGGAACTCTCGAGGTCGTTTCCGAGGAGGCAGTACACGGGGGCGTCGTCCCAGACGGTCACCTTTAGCAGGCCCGACACCCCCCCCACTCGAAGGGGATTCGGGCCATCTGGCACAGGGTCTCGGAATTGTCGGCGGCCAGCGCGGGGCACAGCACATTTGGTAGTATCTGTTCGGGAGTCACCAAGTGGCAGCGGACGGCCGTCACACTGGCCCCAAAGTCACGGAGTGCTTCGGCCCGGCGCCCATTAATGTTGACCTACTGACGGTATTTTTGGGTGTTGCTCGGGAGTGGAGCCCGGGGGATCATGTCTCTTTCGCCCAGGCAGACCAGGGCCATGGCGACGGGCTCCCACTCGGTCTGGTCCTCGGGGTAGACCTCTTCTTCTTCTTCTCCTTCTCCCAGGGCGGCAGCAGCGATCTGGCGGGTCGGGGACCCGGTGGTGCCGGGACGCTGGTTCATTGGGCAGTGGGGGTCACTGGCAAAGTGACCGGGCCGCTGGCATCTGTGGCAGGTAACGTTTGGATGGAGCCCCAGCCGTGCTGGGGGGGCTCCTCTTCTTGTCAGGGATGGTGAAGTGTTGTTCTGGGACGACCCCCAGGGTGGACTCCGGGGCAGCGCTGCCGGGAAGTCTATGTTCCGGTTCTGGCCTCCTCCGCCGCCTCGCTGGCGGAGGTGCCCCTGGGGGTTCCGTCCTGATTCTCCTATCGGGGTCCGGGGGACCCGGGTGCTCACCCATCGATCGGCCTCGACGGCGAGTTTCCGTGGCTCGGTCAGCTTGCTGTCGAGTAGATGCTGTCTGAGCTCGACAAAGCAGTTGTTGGAGAGGTGCTCCCATACAATGAGGTCGAACAGCTGCTCGTAGGTGGTCACTTTGCTGCCCTTGATCCACCCTTCCAGCGCCCTGCTATAAAAGTTCACGTACTCTACCCATGTAGTACCGGGGATCTTTTTACAGTCTCTGAATCTCTGCCGGTACATCTCAGGGGTAAGGCCATAACGGGTGAGCAGGGCGTCCTTCATGTGATCATAGGAGGACATCACATCGTCTGCCAGTTCCAGCAGGGTGTCTCTTCCTTCGCTGACGAATTTCCCCCATAAACCGGCACCCCAATCTTTTCGGGGTATGCGGTGCGCGGTCATAGCGACTTCGTAGGCTTTAAACCACTGCTGGATGTCGTCATTTTTATAGTATTCTTTGACGACATCCTTGGGAATGTGGACCTTTGTGTCGGCAGGAGGCGGGGGGCTTCGGTTCACAGCGGCGCCAGCTTCTTCGCTCTTGGCCTTGATCTCCAGTTCTTTGAGGCCACGCTCGTGCTCGAACGTGATTTTCTTTTCTTCCAATTCTCTCTGCCTCCGTCTCTCCTCCAGGTCTCCTTGCAGCCGGAGTTGCTCAATGGCCATTTTCTTTTCTGCTAGCTGGAGTTCTCCGTCCAGCCGGAGTCGGGCGAGCTCCAACTCATGGAGCCGGCTTCTCTCTCGCTCTCTGGCGTCTTCGTGGGAGAGGCCCGTGTCTCTGTTGGCAGTTCTCTCTTCCGCTGGTGTTGTTATGGTTTCCTGAGGCACGTCTGGGACCGTGTCGCCTTCGGTTTGGGGTGGTGTCGCTGCGGCCTCCACCCATGTTTGCAGTGCTTCTTTAAAATCCTCTTTGGTGCTTAGTCCGGTGGTAGCGATACCTAAGTCTTTGCAAAATTGTTTGAGTTCTTTATGGGTGTACTCCTCCAATAGTTCCTTCTGGAACTCTGCGGTCGTTCCGGCTTCTTTAGTACTCATGGTTGCTGTGTGTCTCTGTTAGTAGTGGGGATTTACTCGCTGTACGATTTGCGTCGGCTCGGATCCCACCGCTGCCACCAATGTTAGAAAGGCGATCCCAGGGGAGACAGAAGTTGTCTGACTGACCCCCCCGAGACCCACAACTTCGTATGGAATTGGCCGAGCGTCGTCGAGGGGCCTCCTTGGCGGGGCTCCTCTCCTACAATCGTGACAGCCGAGCAATCACACCACTACAAAGGGACACCACACGAGAGTAGATTCTTAAGAGTCTTTATATGAAGAATAAAGGCAAGTTATCGCAGCAATATGTACAGGGGGATCGAGGGATCCGTAAAGTCTCGGTATCAGGGGAAAGGGGGTAGCGGGACAGTCTGGCTACCCACTGGTACCAGGATACCCGGCGCACAGCTCTCAATCCTCGAGCTGGGGGGTGCAAGGAGCCGCGACGTCGTCAGCAGGGCTCTTGGGATGGTTCAGCGAGGTCGGGCCGCGACAGCGTCAGCAGGGCTCCGAGGATGGTTCAGCAAGGTCGGGCCGCTACAGCGTCAGCAGGGCTCCGAGGATGGTTCAGCGATCTTCGGGCCGCGACAGCGTCAGCAGGGCTCCGAAGATGGTTCAGCGAGGTCGGGCCGCGACAGCGTTAGCAGGGCTCCGAAGATGGTCCAGCGAGGTCGGGCCGCGACAGCGTCAGCAGGGCTCCGAAGATGGTTCAGCGAGGTCGGGCCGCGACAGCGTCAGCAGGGCTCCGAAGATGGTTCAGCGAGGTCGGGCTGCGACAGCGTCAGCAGGGCTCCGAGGTTCCAAGCACAAGAGTTCTTATCAGGATCAGCCGCGACGAGGTCAGCAGGGCTTCGACTCCAAGATACAACTGGAGTCCTTATCCAGGGCTGGCCCAGATATAGGACTGGAGTCCTTTGATGTCCGGACCCTCGCGCTTGGGGGTCAGAGGGGCCGGGATGAGAGTGTCCAGACACCCAGCAGGGGGGTGGAGCCAGCGCCCAGGGAGGCCGGAGGGCGATCGATACCAGGCGTCCGGGGGCGGCTGGAGGGCCATCAGTACTCCCCTCCTCCTGGATTCATCAAGTGGCCACTCTACCACCTGGGCGGATCTTGGTGCCTTGATGTCGGGGCTTTGCTGGGGCCGCGGCCGGGGTCGGGCCGAGGCCACGTGCTCGGGACGTGATGGGCCCAAGATGGAGTCGGGCTGGGAATGGCGGCCCGGGGTGGTGGCCAGACCGGCAGGGTTGGGGCGAGCAGGGTTCGCCGGGTTCCAGGGGGGAGAGTTGTGGGTTGCCAGGGGGGCTGCCACGGGTCAATGGAGGGCCGATGCTGTCCCGGGCCCATCATGTGGGAGGGGTAGGACCACACCACGAGGCCAGGTCCAACAGTGTGTGTGGTTTTGTGATTGTGTGGTTTTGTGTGTGTGTGGTTGTGTGTGGTTGTGTGTGTGTGTGGTTGTGTGTGTGTGGTTGTGTGTGTTTATGTGGTTGTGTGTGTGTGGTTGTGTGTATGTTTGGTTGTATATGTGTGGTTGTGTGTGTGGTTGTGAGTGTGTGTGTGTTCTTGTGTGGTTGTGTGTGCTTGTGTATGTGTTGTTGTGTGTGTGGTTGTGTGTGTGCTTGTTTGTGTGTGCTTGTGGTTGTATGTGTGGTTGTGGTTGTATGTGTGGTTGTACATGTGTGTGTGGTTGGGTGGTTAGGTGTGGCTGTGTGTGTGCGTGGTTGTGTTTGTGGTTGTGTGTGTGGTTGTGGTTGTGTGTGTGGGGCTTTGTGTGTGGTTGTGTGGATGGATGTGTGAGTGTGGTTGCGTGTGTGGTTTTGTGTGTGTGTGTAGTTGTGTGGGTGGGTGTGTGTGTGTGTGGTTGAGTGTGTGTGTGTGGTTGTGTGTGTGTGTGTGTGTGTGTGTGTGTGTGGTAGTGTGTGTGTGGTTGTATGTGTGGTTGTGTGTGTGGTTGTGTCTGGTTGTGTGTGGTTGTGTATGTGTGTGTGCTCGTGTGTGTGGTTGTGTGTTTGTGTGTGTGGTTGTGTGTGGTTGTGTGTGTGAATGTGGTTGTGTGTGTGGTTGCGGTTGTGTGTGTGATTGTGGTTGTGTGTGGTTGTGGGTGTGTGTGGTTGTATGTGTGTGTGGTTGTGGGTGGTTGTGGGTGTGTGTGGTTGTATGTGTGTGCGTGGTTGTGTGTGTGGTTGTGTGTGTTGTGTTTTTCAGTTGTGTGTGTGGTTGTGGTTGTGTGTGTGTGGTTGTGTGTGTGTGGTTGTTATTGTGTGTGTGTGTGTGGTTGTGTGTGTTTGTGTGTGTGGTTGTGTGGTTGTGTGTGCTGTGTGTGTTGTGTGAGTTTGTGTGTGTGGTTGTATGTGTGGTTGTGTGTGTGGTTGTGTGGTTGTATGGTTGTGTGTGGTTGTTTGTGTGTGGTTGTGTGTGTGGTTAAATGGGTGGTTGGGTGTGGTTGTGTGTGTGGTTGTGTGTGGTTGTGTGTGTGTGTGTGTGGGTGTGGTGGTTGTGTGTTCTGTGTGAGGTTGTGTGTGGTTGTGTGTGTGTGTGGTTGGTTGTGTGTGTGTGTGGTTGTTTGTGTTTGATTGTGGTTGTGTGTGTGATTATGTGTGTGTGGTTGTGTGTGTGTGTGTGGTTGTGTGTGTGTGTGGTTGTGTGTGTGTGTGGTTTTGTGTGTGTGTGGTTGTGTGTGTGGTTGTGTGTGTGGTTGTGTGTGTTTATGTGTATGTGGTTGTATGTGTGTGGTTGTGTGTGTGTGTGGTTGTGTGTGTGGTTGTGTGTGTGTGTGGTTGTGTGTGTGTGGCTGTGTGTGTGGTTGTGTGTGTTTATGTGGTTGTGTGTGTGTGGTTGTGTGTATGTTTGGTTGTATGTGTGGTTGAGTGTGTGGTTGAGTGTGTGGTTGTGTGTGTGGTTTTGTGTGTGGTTGTGTATGTGGTTGTGAGTATGTGTGTGTTCTTGTGTGGTTGTGTATGTGCGTGGTTGTGTGTTTGTGGTTGTGTGTGTAGTTGTGTGTGTGCTTGTTTGTGTGTGCTTGTGGTTGTATGTGTGGTTGTATGTGTGGTTGTGCGTGTGTGTTGTTGGGTGTGGCTGTGTGTGTGCGTGGTTGTGTGTGTGGTTGTGTGTGTGGTTGTGGTTGTGTGTGTGTGGCTGTGTGTGTGGTTGTGTGGATGGATGTGTGAGTGTGGTTGTGTGTGTGGTTGTGTGTGTGTGTGGTTGTGTGTGTGTGTGTGGTAGTGTGTGTGTGGTTTTATGTGTGGTTGTATGTGTGGTTATGGTTGTGTGTGTGGTTGTGTGTGGTTGTGTGTCTGGTTGTGTGTGTGGTTGTGTGTGGTTGTGTGTTTGTGTGTGGTTGTGTGTGGTTGTGGTTGTGGTTGTGTGTGTGGTTGCGGTTGTGTGTGTGGTTGTGTGTGTGGGTGGTTGTGGGTGGTTGTGGGTGTGTGTGGTTGTGTGTGTGTGCGTGTAGTTGTGTGTGTTGTGTTTTTTGGTTGTGAGTGGTTGTGTGTGTGTGTGTGGTTGTGTGTGTATGTGGTTGTGTGGTTGTGTGTGTGACTGTGGTTGTGTGTGTGGTTGTGGTTGTGTGGCTGTGTGTGTGGTTGTGTGGATGGGTGTGTGAGTGTGGTTGTGTGGGTGGTTGTGGTTGTGTGTGTGTGGTTGTGTGGGTGGTTGTGTGGGTGTGGTTGAGTGTGTGTGTGGATGTGGTTGTGTGTGTGTGTGGTTGTGTGTGTTTGTGTGTATGGTAGTGTGTGTGTGGTTGTGTGTGTGGTTGTGGTTGTGTGTGTGGTTGTGTGTGTGGTTGTGTGTGGTTGTGTGTGTGTGTGGTTGTGGTTGTGTGTGTGGTTGTGTGTGTGTGTGTGTGGTTGTGTGTGGTTGTATGTCTGGTTGTGGTTGTGTGTGGTTGTGGTTGTGTGTGTGGTTGTGTGTGTGTGGTTGTGGGTGTGTGTGGTTGTGTGCGTGGTTGTGGGTGTGGTTGTGTGTGGTTGTTTGTGTTGTGGTTTTTGGTTGTATGTGTGGTTGTGTGTGTGTGTGTGAGTGTGTGGTTGTGTGTGTGTGTGTGTGTGGTTGTGTGTGTGGTTGTGTGTGTTTGTGTGTGTGGTTGTGTGTGGTTGTGTGTGTGGTAGTGTGTGTGGTTGTGTGTGTGGTTGTGTGTGTGGTTGTGTGGTTGGATAGGGTTGTGTGTGTGTGGGTGGGTGTGTGGTTGTGTGTGTGGTTGTGAGTGTGGTTGTGGTTGTGGTTGTGTTTGTGGTTGTGTGTGGGGTTGTGTGTGTGGTTGTGTGTGTGGTTGTATGTGGTTGTGGTTGTGTGTGTGTGTGTGGTTGTGGGTGTGGTTGTGTGTGTGTGGTTGTTTGTGTTTGGTTGGGTGGTTGGGCATGGTTGTATGTGTGGTTGTATGTGTGGTTGAGTGTGTGGTTGTGTGTGTGGTTGTGTGTGTGTGTGTGTGTGTGGTTGTGTGAAGCAGCCGCTGCGAGCAGAAATAAACAATGTGAACATTGTCCAGTTTCACAGTAACATTTCCTTAATGTTCCTTAAGTCACAAAACAGTAATACTAAAAGCATCTCGAATTAAAGGAACACAAACATTGAGTTTGTGGAAAGAGAAAGCACGTTGAGGCAGCGATGGAAGAGAAATTTAAGGTGGGCATGATATTGCCTGACGGAGAGCAAAGGCGGGGGGAGGGGTGGAGGCAAGGAGCAAGCAAGAGGAAAGACAGATGGTGCTGAAGGCTGGCGGTTCGCGCATGAACGCAAGCTTGTCGCCAGCCAGCAGCACTTTGAAAAAAACTCACCTACTAAAGTCTCTCCGAGCAGCGCATTCGCGCTGACTCAGCAAGACCTAAAAAACTATTCAGTGGGATATGCATTTGTCGGGTGGGAAAGGTCAGCTGGTTAAAGCGATCACTTGCTGTTGGTAGAGGGTCACTGCTATGGATCCTGGTTGGTCCACTTGGGAATAGGTTTCAGCCTGTGACAGAAAGCACTGTAAATGTGAGCCATTAGTTTAAAAATGTACTTCACGCTGTATAAAATAAGCTGCCACTGTTTAAAATGTGCATTACACAAAGTATAAGACAGGCTGCAGGCAGTGTAAGATAAGTTGCTCCAAAAAGTGAAAAAATATTCAGTGTTTAAGTGCTTACACTGCTTCCAAATGTTATCTTTTTAGTAATAGTTATGTTTAGCAATACACAGTCAAACTGTACCTAGTGCAAACCTTTTTATAAAGATTTCCATTAAAATCACGGCTTCCAGAACTGAAACACCTTTACCATACCTCTTGACAGGAATAACTCAGTCACCATAACGCTTTAAATTATTCAGGTAAAGTCTTGAATAGCTCCCAAAAAAACCTTTGGATTTTCTGATTAATCTATTTCACACATTTACATTTCTTCCATGTAGCAGGTACCCTGGAGAAAAGGCTTGTTTCTTAAGCTATCCAAACATAAACGGGTGTCCCTTCAAAAAAACATAGATCGTTTTTTAACAAAGGGGAAAACGGAACGGGGGATTTCTTTTACAGTTCTATGATGGTTGACAATTCATGAAAATTCCACTGAGAGTACCCATGTCCAATCTATAGCTGACCCAATATTATGGGTGGAAAGGGACAAAACCCTTTTTAGGTCTCGCTGAGCCAGCGCATGTGCTGATCTGCAAGACATTTAGTGTGTGGGCTTTTAAAAGTCCTAGCACACTCTTTTGGCTGGCATAGAGCGTGTAGTTACACGCACAATGACGAGCAGAGGCGCCATATGGCTTTCCTCTCTCGTCATGGTGCACGCACACCACTCGCCAGCATGTGTGTTTTTATTATTTCCTTTTTGCGCGTGCACGCACACAACTACCGGTCGCGGCCGCACGTCTTGCTCGCGATCACTTTCGCGCGCGCCATTTGCTTGTTGTTTTTAGACACCAGTTTTTTCTAAGCTTTGCGATTTGTTTTGTGGCAACCTAAAATCAGCACATGTGAGTTTGCACAGCGGCAGATACCCGTGTGCCTTGTGTTTGCGAAATGAAACCATTGATTACGGGTACCCACATTACTTCGAAAAGACCTATAACCTTCCGAAGTAAAGGAATGCATATTTATATTGTCTCTCTGCGTGTTACCAAGATTTTCTTAGAGCTAACACTGACCTCCAGTGTTTATTTTGTGAATTGCTTCTCTGTAAAATTGATTGTCAGCCACAGGAAGTCAGAGAATTATAGTCCACACACAGTTTAAGAAGTACGAAGTGAATGAAAGTGTCAGAAAACCATCCCCGCCTAGCAAGAAATTAATAGAGGTGGCTTATTTCTGCATCCTTTTTTATTGGAATGCCCTTCCTGGACGAGATCTAAATAGTCAATGTACTGGTGAATAGCTAGCTTGTAAATAAAATACTTCGATTTCCGCTTTGTTTTTTTCTCTTTTTAACGTCATTTATATTAGGGATTCCTTTACAATCCATATTTGAGGCGCATGTCCACCAGTTACCCTTTTAAAGAAAGGATTTGTGTACATAACTATGTTGTACGGTCTTCGAATACCTGAAACAAGCATACACAAACACCTAGCTTCGGTTTTATTGTTACAGACTATTTCTGACATTACTAATTAACTGTAATAAGAAAATGTGGCATTCCATTTCACTGCATTCTGCTATTCCTTGCTGCGCCATTTAAGATGACGTATGCTTGTTTAAACAGAGGAGTTGTTTTCAAATGTCTATACTTGGCATTGTCTTCATTGTGCGCAAGTTCTGAGACTACCCTTTATTCGCATAGACGTTGCAACGCTCGGGTGGACAGCTCAGCAGGTGCTGCTCACTCAGGCTGAAGGACCTGCCAAGGAGCTTTCACGTCAGCTGTTCCCTGAATAGCATGAGTTCTCGGTGATCTAAGATGCGTTATGAGTCAGCGTGAAAATATTAAACTTACATTTGTTTTTGTTTAGGTAGCTAGTGCAAAATCCAAATGTTGGCTATGCTGGCTGGATGTGTGCCTTGGGGTTTAGATGGGAGCATCTCTCTTGTGTCTTTTTTATACAGCTGCTGCAATTTCTTGGTGATTTTTGCCACCTCGGTGTACTGCGGACTGTAATTATTTATGTGGTTCAGCTTGTTGTATTGTTGTTGTATTTGATTTAACGTTGTGCATTTCTAACACTGGTGCCAGAAGTCTGTGAAATACTTTCAATTTGAGATTCCTGTATTCATATTAACCATTATCAAGGGAGTAATAACACCACACCCATTAGAATATTTAGTTTTCTTTTATTTTCTAAACATAAAAAAACTCTTATTATATAATCATAATGCATAATGTGCCTATAGAGTAATTTAAAGATTGGCACCATGCTGGCTCCTCTGTTCATAGTGGTATTAGCTTCGGGAGAAACAAGCATTGGCATAGCCAATAGGTCTCGCCTTTGGGACCGTATAAGTGTTTAGCCATGCAACACTTGATGTTGTTGCACCAAGGATATTGTGCTGCATAACTCAAAACTTTTAAGGTCCCAAAGGCTATGCCAATGCTTGTTAATTATAGCCCTCACATGCTTCATCATTGGGCTCACCCCAACTCCTAAAGGTCGGGTGGGCTCAACCATATTTCAGGGAGCACTTATAATAAGGGTGTATGGGGGCGTAACTTTAAAATAAAATTCCTCACCCACTCCTAAAGTATCCTTTGTTCATGGGGTGGGAGGGAAGAGTAAAAACACTATAGTAGGATATTCTGGATTCGATGGACCTATGACACTAAACTAAACACCAACATGTTTCAGCCCTCACTAATGGCCTAGAATTTGGTCCTGGGCTTTCATCAGGGTGGTATGCGAAGAGGTCACTTCCCCCAAAGACGTGAGAGCACTATAAATGCGCAATTTGCATAAGGCACATTAAATAATCTGTAGAAACAAGTCTAATACTTGCCGCTGGTTCCTAAGAGAAATTACCTATAGAGAAGACAAAGAACAAAAAAAGATACATAGTACCAATTGCAGTATCATGTTATAAAATAAACAGCAGAGTGCTGTTGTAGTTCAACCATCATAGTGTAGTTCCCTTTGAAGGTAATAACGTGGGCGTGGTAGGTATTAAACAGGGTACACCCGAACTGGACAGTGCTCTGATCAGGTGACCATGTCAGAATCATACCTATCTCACTTGAAAGACACATATGCACACTGATTTTCAATGTCATTAGTGCTATGGGATGTACATACATGCAATAAGTAATTCAGAACTATCATACACATTTTGTACTGTTATACTCAATCACACATGAAAACACATTGTCCCAAAGATCCTAATTGGTGGAAAACTCTCACTCCACATTGATAGTGCATCAGCTCCCTAGGAGGCATGAGGGGGAGGCCTTGAAGTCACACACTACAGGAAGATAAAACACAGAACAAAAAATGGCCAAGTTCTAAGTGAGACTGAAGGCTTTAAAGTTAAATAATTAGTGGATAATTTGAGGCAATCTCGAGAAATCAGTACCTCAGGTTCAACAGTTCAGCCACTTACTTCATCAAAGGTCTGTCCCCGCTACAACCTACTTGGTGCCCTGGGATGGTAAAATAAGCAGTTGCGCCCCTCAATGCATGCTTTGACGGTATTGGGTGCAGGAGGGGGCTTGGCTCACGTGTCAGGAGGAGCGTCACTCTTGTAAATCCTCCGTAAGATTCTTCCATTTGTTTAGGATGACAGGTGCGCGTGGAAGCATGTCAGTGTCCTGCGTCACTCGATTAGTCACGGGGCTCCAAATGGAGACGCGTGCTGTTTTGTCAGTCTTTGCATCGTTACTGTGATTGCAGTATTGCGATACTTGTTGTAGGACATGTATGCAATGATTAGCTTTTATTTGGCATATAAAATTCACTTGCGCATATCATTGTTCTTTGTTTTGTTTATTAAAATCGGAGGAGGATGACTCAGGCACCGTTCGAGATTGTAATGTAGTCTTTGTTGAAGCATACTGCTCAAATACTGGAAATGTATCGATCAGGAAAATAGTACCTCATATATACTATGTTCGTAGTGGTGTTGTAAAGGAAGCAATAAAAAGTGGATATGTGTATTAATTAAGGTTCAAGGCTAGATTATGATGCCCACAGATTATCTATTTAGGTTGTTAAATTGATTCATTCCAGGGGATATCGTCATTTAGACCTATGATTTGTGTCTGTAATCGATACACCCATCTCTGTTCTTTCAGAAGAAGTGTCTTATGGGCCTCATTTTGAGAAGTGATTTTTTTTCTATAATCGTCCATTGAATGTCAGTGTCTGAGTGGTTGGTTTCCAAAAAATGGCTTGTAAATTTAGTCGTAATCCTCCCTCATCAGATGGTGCTCCTGTGTTCGCTAATGCAGAATTTTATTTTCCTGGTGGTCATTCCTATATACTTCAAGCTGCATGGCCAGCTGATCATGTAGAAAATGTTTGCACTATTGCAGTTTGTATGGGATCTCTGTTCCAATGGAGTTTTGAAACCCAGATCAATGGTTTTGGTGTGGGATGTTAGGGTACATACTGAACAATTCCCGCATGGGAAATGGCCAGTGACCGGTGGCATGTTCCACAGGGTATTCTGTCTTTCCGTAGTTTCTCTGGCGGTGTTGCTGTGGACCAGTCTGTCTCGAATACTTTTTTTTTTTTTATGAGAACATTGGGTTTTCAAAGTCCAATTGGTTTGATGTCAGAATAAGCCAGTGTTTGTTGATGGTATGTTTGATACAGTTGGAACCAGTGTTGTAGGTGATGACACAGATTAGGTTGGAATTCTCAGGTCAGTTGTTTTTTTCCAGGAGGCATTCCCTGGGGATGTAGCACACTCTTTTTTTAGCTTTATTCACTAGTTGTACCAAATAATTGCAGTCCCAAAGTTATCTGGTTAGTTTCTCTGCCTCATTTTTGTAATCTTCAATCCTAGAGCAGTTGTGTCATATGCGCATGAATTGTCCAACTGGTAGGTTTTCCCTAAGTGCTCTGGGATGTGCGCTTTCAAAATGTAGGCGACTGCTGCAGTCTGTGGGCGTGGTAAATAAGGATGTGCAGAGTTTCCCATTTTCAGCGTTGCTATTGACATCTAAGAATGATACCCTGGTGTTGTCGAGTGTCATCGTGAATTTAAGATAAGCATTTTTATTGTTTATCCATTCATTGAAGGAATCCATGGTGGTGTTATTTGTTTTCCAGATGACCAGGATATCGTTGATGTATATGATCCAAAGACGTATCTGATTTGCATATAAGTTGTTGGCCCAGATGTTGTGATCGTCAGGTCGCCCGGATATCTGTAGTGGAGGATGAATCAAATACTACAACTCAGAAATGCGCAGAAATGGAAAAACTCTTGGATGTTATAAAGAATAAAGCAGAAGATTTGGAGGCGAGGTCCCGCCGTAATAACATCAGGATCGCGGGTATTCTAGAATCCACAGCTACAGGGAAGATGGAAATTTACGTGGAGGAACTGATCAGCAACATCTTTGGCACAGAACATCTTTCCTCAGTGTTGCTGATGGAGCCCGCACACAGATCCCTGGCCCCGAGACCAAAACCAGGCGCGCCTCCATGACCCATCATCGCCCGCCTTCTTAATTATAGAGACCGCAATGTTGTTTTGAGGATGGCCCGCGAGAAGCAGCAAATAGATTATCAGGGTAACGCGCTGGAGTTCTACCCGGACTTTACTATGACAGTTCAACTAGTGCGCAAAGAGTTCAACCCAGCTAAAAAGAGACTGCGGGAGCTCGGCGCGGAGTACGCTATGCTCTACCCAGCTCGGCTGAGGGCAACCCATGATGGCTGCTCCACAATTCTTCCTACTCCGAAGGCCGCGCAAGAATTTCTAAAGAAATTGCATCAAAGGCTACGTGAGCAGAAACTTGCTGAGCAGAACCAGGACTCGGACTGAAAACTGCTCAGGAGGGTAGGACACCTGTATTTCTGATCGTCATGAACTGGTAAGCCAACAGGAAATTGGGCAACGTATTGCTGGAGTGAACTTTACAGCTATAGTATATGTAGCATTGTTGATCCAATCATTTGGGGGTGAAGATGGAGTCCCCTGGGACTGCACTGCCACTGAGCAATGCGTTTAAGCAGGCATAACCACAAACTCCTGGTTGTTGTTATAATCACTCTTTTGCCATACGTTCTGTTTTTCGCGCAAAGGAGGTCGCTTGCACGAGATAACTGGGCCTCGAGTTAGCAGGTACTGTATGACTTTATGCTGTGCATCCAGACTAAGCATGGGCGGATTTTGCGGATTGGCAATCCGCGAACTTGCGTATTTACGGATTCGCAATCCGCGAAGATCCGCGAACTCTAGCGGATTTGCGGATTTTTCCGTTTTTTGTGTTGGCGCGTGTTCGCGCCGATTTTGGGACAAGTTCGCAATTGCGAACTTACTTTTCGGCTTGCAACGGCCGCGACTATGTTGTTTCTACGTCTGGTTTATCATCACAGGTTCACAGCACCCTCTGTTTCACCACTGCCACCCTCTGGGACACCCATGCCACCCTCTAGTACATCCTCACAGGCACCTATTAGGTTTATTTATTACTGTAGATTATGGTGGTTGAAAAAAGCTAGCACACCTGCCCTTCTTCAACTGCCATCAATTAATTTGTGTTTCATTAATGTGTCAGTAATTTTGAAAGTTCCAGTCTGGCTGGCACCTGCTTCCTTCCTTATCTGTAATTTGCTTTTTGTTGCAGTGAAAATTTTTTTTTACAGGAGCTTTATGGTGCTATTCTATGAGCCTGCTGTTTGGGTCATAGCAGGGTCATAGAATTGTTGCAAACTCTGGAGGGGCCCATCAGGAAGCACTACCTTGAATGTTACTAATGTTAAGTTTGAACTTTTGCACCTGCTCATTGCTTTCATTTTAGCTAAAATCGTTTTTTTTGCAATTTCGCGCGATATTTGGGGCGCGAATCCGTGCGAGATCGATTTCGGAAGCCGCGAATACGTGCGAATACAAAATTGTTTTTGTTGCGACGTGTATGTTCGCGTGATCTTGCGCGTGTTCGCGAGGCGCTTCTAGCTATTCGTTTGCCAAGTTACCCTATCGGTCGTACACGGGCGCGGCCATCTTGTTGGCGTGACGTAATTCCGTTTCCGCCCGCTATGTGTAATCTCGCAAAGTGTGCTGCTCGCGAGTACAATTTCGCGCGTACTCGCAAGGAAAATCTCGCGCGAACTTACCCACGCGGTCGTGAACGGGCGCGGCCATCTTGTTTCTCATTCATTGCTATGGTTCTGGGCATGCTTTCTGTATCCTCTCTCAATCTCTGCCATCCTTTGCTTGTTTGAAGTTTTTTTGATCTAATTTTACTTATTATCTAACCCTCTATTTTTCTAGCTCTATATTTTTGTGTTTTCTGCAGCTTTTATTTACTTTTAAACTACTTTTTTAAACTCTTTTCTTTTCTTCTTCACTATTCTATTTCTTCTTTATCATTTAAGTTTATTTCTGCCCAGACCATGGTAAAGGGAGCCGGGAAGCACCCTGAGAAGGGGAAGGGTCCCGCACCCCGTGCCCGGCTCCCGTGCGGGCGTTTAAGGGGGGAGCAAGTGGTCCCGAGGGAGATCTTCAGCGCGGAGGAAGTGGCGGCACTGATCTTCCATGTCCAGCGCCGCCTCCCCAAGACGATCCTGGGAGGCGGCAAGATCGCGACCGGCTATGGCATCCGGGAGCGCCGCCAGCGGTGGGAGAAGGTGTGCCGGGCCATGTACAAGATCTCTGGGGTCCGGCGCACATATAACCAGGCCACCCACCGCTGGACCGATGTCATGGACCGGGAGCGGGACTTGCTGGACGCGCTCGGCGTAGAGGTCCCCGGGCTTGGTGAGTAGTAGTAGTAGTACATTTACTACTCTGTTTTATCCTGCTCTGTTATTTGCAAATCTTTGTTCTTTACCAAGAGCAATAATGCTGCCGATTACATTGAGGTAAATTATATTTCAAAATCTTCTATGCATTTCATTTTCAGGTGCACTGCTCTCCTTCTCAGTAGCCTTGCTTGCTACTATGCTTCTTTGTTTTGTATGTTGTGTTCAGAAGCATTTCATTGGCCTGAGAAATTATGTATCAGTGTACTGTAAAGAAAAGAACTGCGTAATGCTAGACAGTAAGGGTCATATTTTCAATTACCGGCGCATCCCTGCAAAGTAGCAGGGATGCGGCAGTAATTGTGTGCCATGCCACCACCACCCATTGGCCCAAAACGTCACAGAAGCCTTACGCATCTGTGCCGTAAAGGCAGCGCATTGCTGGAGTTGCGTGCCAACGATGGCGCAGCTCCAGCAATGCTCTGGGGTACCCTATCTCCCCAATGCTGCATCAAGCCGTACGTCGGCTTCAAGCGCGCAGGGTTTGAGTCATGCATCATTGTCCTAAAAATGACTGATTGACATCTTGTAGATTTCCCTCAGCCACTTTTAGGATTCGTTCCTGCGCAGGTACGCCCTCCCTTGCGCCGGAACGCCCCCTGATGGCGCAGGGCTTTACAACGTGATGCATCGCCCATATGCCCATATGTGTTTTTTTTTTTAATATATACGCCGCACCAACACCATGGCGAGTCTTTTGTTCTGCCTCTGCGTCAGAAAAGGCACGCAACAATGGAGGAAAATCAGCCGCAACTTCCGCAAGGGACTTATAAATCAGCCCCAACAGACTGAAGTCCAGTGTCCTTCCTTTAGACAGTCACATGGCTATCAGAAGAAATAGTGGCGGTGGTGGCGGGTGGATTGATAGTTTGAGTATTCACTGATCTGCAAGCAGGATGGACTTTGTCTGTCACGTGTTGCGCACTACTGCCTGCAGTGCCAGGCCTAGGCAAACCTCTTTAGTAGTCTGTTTATTGAGTTACATAGGAACTTTCTAAGTCAACGTTCCGCAAATCAGGCAATACGAATAACGTAGTATACCACATGAGATAGATCCCGTGGAATAGTTGTCTATCTATTTGCTATTTTTCCAAAATATGTTGTTATTGTTCTTTTGAAATGTTTGATTTGGTTGAAAAATCTCATCCATGTTTTATGGTTTTTCTTTCTTTCATGTTGTACATCAGCTCCCCCCAAGGGCAAGAGGACACAGGAGGAGGGTGCTGAGGATGCAGGCCAGGATCGGGCAGGCGAGGGCTCCTTTGCTGGCCCCAGTAAGTTTACATTTTACTAAACAGTACCTATTTTTTCCTAGCGTTCCTCATTCGATTTTTTCTAAATCGTCTTTGATCTTCTTGTAGACTGGATATAAATTCTTATCCTGCCTCGAATATGACTCCCTGTGGTATTACTAGACTATTCTTATTAGTCTGTCTGTGTAGCTAACTAAGATTGGACATTTGGCAATTCCATTGGACTCCCATTATATTCAGCAATACCTCTATGCACTGTCTCCTTACTGACTAGATAGTGTGGCAGAGTCATTCAGCTCCCGAAGTCACCGATTATAGATCCCCAATGATCTCTAGATTATCGTACGCAGGACAAGAGAGTAGTACGGAGTCACAGCACAGTCAAGAAGTGTCAGAGGCACTCATGCTTGCAAAAATTCCAAAACCTTTAGCTCATCCACTCTAGTCTAGAGGAACAAAAACCACAGAGTCTATTTAAGTGTAAAAGCTTTATTAAAAGTAAACACATTTATTAAAATCTACTTTGTCATAAAACTATTTAACTGTAAACGGAAAAGTGGTTAGTGCTGACGATTAATTGGACACATTTCTTGTGGTCGAGCCGAACTCTCACCTACTTTGAACTTGATCCTGGTCGTGTTCTTAGGACTCAGGAGTCAAGCTTCTGTCTGTTAGGAGAAAAAGTGGTGAGTGTTAAAAATCAAAAGCAAGCATTCATCAGTTGTGCATAAAAGTGCAGCAAGACAACAGCCTTCCCTGGAAAATGGGACATTTTTACTATGGAGTAGACAGTCACAAATTATTACATTGTATTCTGTTTTTTTAACATTTCTCCTAGACCAAATATTATATAGTAGTGAGTGGTGTATTCTAACTTTCTTAAATGTACTTTGTAGGTGTAACATCTGGTGACGGGGCCAGCGCGGAGGTGGCTGTGTTGGACTTGGACTCGGAGGCCTCTGGGGAGGATGCGGCGTTAGAAGAGCTGGTGGCCGTTCCTGTGGGGGATCAAACGGTGGTGGCGGAAACAGGTAAGCTATATATTCCTTACTTATTGAGATTGAAGACTGCATAGTGTGCTTTCTGCACGGGTGTATTACAATTACAAATCAACCAGGTAGTAGCCTCCTCGAAATGTACTTCGACTTAGCTGTGAAGTTTTTGGTGAGAAGAATCCCAATAAGTTCTTAGACGAACGTGATGGATGGGATGAACGAAAAGCGAAAGAAGGGTGTAAGTAAGTGGGACGCGAACTTGTATGATGGCTGGCAAAGAAGAACGATATGTGTTTGCTTGGACCCAGAGGTGGCTGGGAAGGAAAGAATATGGTATGGTGCATGGCTGGGTCAATGATGAAGCAAGGATGGGTGGAAGGACAGCAGCCTGGGTGGGTGAAACAGAAACTGTATGTGTGCGTATACTTTGAATGAATGGATGCCTGGAGCATGGTATTCTCTGACTCTTACATAGCAAATGTGTATCTAGAGAGAGTAGATGGTCGCCAGGTGAAGTAAGTGTTACCTTGAAGAGCATGTACCACCGCACCCGCACGTCCGTCCCAGTGCAGGGAAGGCAAGGAAAAGAAATTGTAAATGTGTCCAATACTACCATGAATAGTAGCAGTACTTTGTATTGCGTTTGCATTCACAGCATATATCTGGTTATTACGGTGGACACTCCGTACCTCTCTTAATAACTTTAGTTTACTTGTAGTACGTCATTCATGTGTGGGTGTATCACTGTGTTCACTCAATATTAAGCAAAGCACCTAAAGTCATCTCATCTGTCATTAAATACGTCCCATGTGAAGTGATAGATAATCAAATTAGTTAGCTTCTTCAGTTTCCTTTTCTAGTACTCATTTGCACTGTAGGGTGAAAGGTAAATTAATTAAGCAGTAGCCCTTGTAACAGAGTATTCTCAGTGCCACCCGTAATAGAAAAGTAATAGCTTCACCACCTGCATGTACTGGACCGGTACAGTAACGCAAGTCTGTCTCCATCATCATGGTGTGCAACTTTTTTTCTCGGGTGCAACTTCACTGTGCTGTGTCCATGTCATTCTGCCGGCTTGCATAAGATAACGTACCCATTTCCCTAAACAAGAGAGAAGAAGAAGAATAAGACTGGTGTACTGTCATAGTCGACTGTAATGGAAGTCCATAGTGGTCGTAGAATTAGTTCATTAAACTACCACTACTGTTAGAGCAAGGATGCAGAAGTGGGAGGTTACATAGATACTGTCCTCAATAGTTATGTACTGTGCTTTCAATTTGCTACTTGTACTCTGTGACCCAACTTTCGGCTCAATCACTTTGTGTTATTAATAAGGAGCATTGGTTACAGACTATGTCTTTCTTTCTTCATATAGTTGCTCCTTCCAAATCAACAACAAGGAGGGAGCAGGCTAGATTGGCCCGGCAACGGAGGCTGGAGGCCACAGTCGCCGAGTATCGGCGGCTGGTGGCCCTGGAGGAGGAGGAGGACACGCAGTCGAGCGGGGCAACATCTTCGACTGTGACCACTGCATCCTCCTCCGTGACTAAACCAGCGGGACCGAGCCGGGCTAAGAAAGCCGACCGCCACCGCCAAGCACCCGAAATACCAGCTGCCCCCCACAGGAGCTGCAAGGAACGCCAACGCCGCCTACGAGTCCGCATGTCCAACCTGGAGCAGGAGGTCCTGAGGTATAAGACCTTGGTTAAGGGCCTCCGCTCCGAGCTTGCCACCCTCCGCAAGGAGTATGATGCCCATGCCGCATCATGCACCAGCACCAGCACCCTCCAGTAGTGGAGTGTCCCTTGCCCTTTTTTTATAGACTTTTGGGGGGTGGGATTTGGGAGTTGGGATCGTTTTGGGACGTTTCAGAGACAATCGTTGGGGTTAGGGTGGGTGAGGGAGATTATTTTGTTAGGGATAAATAAATATATTTTTCAACTTTATCTGACCATACCTGTTTTTTACTGCTTTTCAGTCTGGTGGGTGGGGGGCGGGGGTGTAACAGTAACTTTGTTTTCATGAACAGTCGTAGGACTTTAGTAGTACGACCGTCAATCTCTTGTCTACTCCGAAATAATACTCCATTATACTACCTCCCACCAAACGCTTATCTTACCTGTAATTTGTGTTAGAAATTAGGGCTAGGCCCAGGGCTGGCTCCAGGTGAAATGGGGATTAACGTTGTCATTCCTGGGCGGGTGACATTTCCTCATTGCGGTGTTACTAGTGGTGTGACACAGTGGCAGTTGCATGCCTATGGAAAAAAAGAAAACGAAACCTTGTTTGTACTCCTTACTGTAGCATTACAACGGTTACGGTACGATCGAGAAAATAGCAGGTGACAGTACACTAGAACAGTGCCATAATGTAGCCTAACA
Source organism: Lissotriton helveticus (assembly GCF_964261635.1). Lineage (NCBI taxonomy): Eukaryota > Metazoa > Chordata > Amphibia > Caudata > Salamandridae > Lissotriton > Lissotriton helveticus. The sequence goes on along the minus strand of NC_136061.1, from coordinate 595,778,201 downwards.
AATGGTAAAGTATTGCAAGTATAACTAGTACTTGCGTTGAATTTATTTGACATTGGCTACTACTACTAGAAGATATAGTACTGAAGCTGAGTAAGTCTAGAAGATATCCTCGTATTCCTTCACCAGCCTGTTGCTGCTATCACCTTATCCTCCCCAGCAAGTGTGTGGAATTATTGATGTCATTTTAGTCAGACATCAAGCAAAACAACACAGCCCGGGGGAAGAGGGTTAGGGTTTGTAAAATGGATGGGAATGGGGGTTTCTTTTTGGGTAGGTTTTGTTGAGAGAAGAAAAAAAAAGCAGAGCATGGACAAACAATAATTGAAGATACAGAGTTTACAGACAATCTTTGGTTACAAAGTAAAGGTAAGCACATGCAGCAGTCACACTCATAGAATAAAAGACAACAATGGATACTGTATCTGTATTGCGTATGTTGTTGGAGTTGTCCTGTTGAAATTGGTAAGTAAGTTGCATGCAGCAAACAATTCCTCTTATTGGCGGCACTCCTCCATTCCAGCTGACGCTTCGTCCATCAATGTGGTGGTGAACACTGACAGAAGAGACACCCTGTCCACTGCCTGCCTGGCGGATGTTGACTGAAACCCGGCCTGTAATTATTGAACGGAAAACAGGAAGTGCTATTACAATACCACTGATAAATAAATAAAAGGTATGTACGCTGTGTGGTTCAAAAAGTGACACTTTGATTTCCCTAATAGACAGTACAATATTTTTGAAATTGCGTGCTCTGTCTGAGTCACCTTTTTAAGGATCAATAAGTATGGCCAAAATATTATAGCGGATCTTTCCCCTCAAGGTGGGTGTACTACTGTGTTTTAGAACAAAATTTGACCTTCCCAGCAATGCTCCCACCAAGACCCTTACTAAAGCCAGTCGCAAAAATGTAGAAGAACCCAATCATATCTCCAAAAACGATGCCTAGCAGAAAAATGGTTACAAAACGTACTTTGAAAGTAACAGTAGACCCAAATACAGACCGTGGATTGTATTCAAACCACTTGCCTGCAAGCAAAAGTATCCATAGCCAGCATCGCTCCAACAGTGCTCTACAACAACAGAACCGCGTTGCAATAGAACCCCCCTAAACACATGCAATCCTGCTGCTAGGGCTAACCCTAACGAACCCTAACTTACAAAAAGTGCAAAAACTGGTGTTTCCTTATGGATTTTGTCCAACAAACTTCTAGCCGGTATTAGACCTTCCCAGGAATGCCCCAGGCAAGACCCGCCAACCCACCCGCAAAAAAACACGCGACACAACACCACCAAACAGCGAAAAAGCTAAATCTCATACTTACAATGTCTCTCGGCCTTCGGTCCAAACGCGGCGCTGTGCAGCTAGGTCGTCATCATCATCAATCATCATAACTCCTGTTTTCCACCACGGATTTCCTGAAAAGCAAATGCAATCAAGATTAGACTGTCGCAGCAGTGCTTCGACAGAGACCCCGGCCGCAACCCACCCACGAACAGCAGGAAGCCCCCCAAAACGCTACATTGAGCAAGATGTCTGAAGAAATGGCAAAAAAAAGGCTTTTCCTTAAGGATTTTGTCCAAAACACTTCTATCCGGCATTAGACCTTCCCAGGAATGCCCCAGCCAAGACCCGCCAACCCACCCGCAAAAAAACACGCGACAACACCCCCAAACAGCGAAAAAGCTAAATCTCATACTTACAATATCTCTCGGCCTTCGGTCCAAAGTAACGCGCTGTGCAGCTAGGTCATCATCAATCATCATAACTCCTGTTTTCCACCACGGATTTCCTGAAAAGCAAATGCAATCAAGATTAGACTGTCGCAGCAGTGCTTCGACAGAGACCCCGGCCGCAACCCACCCACGAACAGCAGGAAGCCCCCCAAAACGCTACATTGAGCAAGATGTCTGAAGAAATGGCAAAAAAAAGGCTGTTCCTTATGGATTTTGTCCAAAACACTTGTATCCGGTATTAGACCTTCCCAGGAATGCCCCAGGCAAGACCCGCCGGCGCCAACCCACCCGCAAAAAAACACCCGACAACACCCCCAAACAGCGAAAAAGCTAAATCTCATACTTACAATATCTCTCGGCCTTCGTTCCAAATGCCGCGCTGTTCAGCTAGGTCATCATCATCAATCATCATAACTCCTGTTTTCCACCACGGATTTCCTGAAAAGCAAATGCAATCAAGATTAGACTGTCGCAGCAGTGCTTCGACAGACACCAAAAATTACACACAAACCCCCGGAACCCCGCCAAAGAGCACCTCAAAGGCAAGCAAGTCAGCAAAAACGGCAAGAAATTTCCACCTCATATTTGGTCCAAAACACTTTTGTCCATTATTAGAGCTTCACAGCAATGGGCCCAAAACCGTCAACTCACCCGCAAAGAAGTACAACACCCCCACAAGTGCTGAGTCTTTCTTCATTGTGCGTAATCCAGCACTCTGCTTGGAGGGAAATCGCAGTCTGGAGGAGGAGGATAGAGGAGCATGTTCTTCAGAACTTGTGAACCTGAGGAATGTAGACTGCGGCACCTTCAAATCAATAAGCAAACAAGTGAAGACAGTTCTGATGATGGTCTTGTTTTTGGGATTAGGTGATTAAAGTTTGAATTAAATTAACTGTGCAAAACAAAGAAAGAGAGACACAAAGCACACAGGAATAAAAGTGAATAAGGACGAAAAAGAAAGTTCTTGATTGATTGTCTCATTTTCAGGGCTCGGTGTCAGGGAATAAGAACAAGATTTCGTCATCATACTCTGCGAATTCAGGCTGGATGAGGTCAGTGGCACCGAACAGAGAAAAAATCCCCTCATCTACGTTGCTGTCCTCATCGTCTTCATGTGGCGTGCTTTCTCGCACTTTGTAATCTGGTGGTATGAGGTGCTGATTCATCTTGATCATTGTCAGCCGCTCCACATTTTTGGGCGATAGGCGGCTCCGTTTGGCAGTTACAATGCCACCAGCAGCACTGAAAACACGTTCAGAAGACACACTTGCGAGTGGGCAAGACAAATAGTTTATAGCCAGGTTGTAGAGCTGTGGCCACAATTGTTTTTTGCCATGCCAATACTGCAATGGCTCCTCATTAAGAAAGACCACTGTTGAGTCATTCAGATAGTCCTGCACCATCGACTCAAGGTCATCAACTGTTCCTCCACTTTGCTTACTTTTTGCTGTGCCTGTGACATTTTTTCGAGAACCATACCCCATCAAACTTAGCCAATCCTCCTCCCCAGCCACTGTTAGTGTTGTCATTGTGTGTGGTGCAGATGATCCAGTTGCCGGTGTCTTTAACGGCTGAGAGGTCACTTGTGCCCCAGCCACAGGTGCAGAAGTGGATTCTTGTGACTGCGGATGGCCTGCTGATGCTGATGCTGATGTACTGGCTTCTCCTTCAATAACCTGCCGTTCTTTTTCAAACCTCTTGGCTGACCAGGCTAACCAATGTTTGTACTTTTGAACATCTGCATCAGCGAAAGGAAAGAATGCGTTGTCTGCCAGCGCCTTTTTGTAGCGTGGATCCAGAATAGTAGCACAAATGTAATGCTGATCTGAGTTGATGTTTTTAAGACGTTCATCACCACGTAGGCGATGTAATAATTTCTCAGACAAAATGAAATGGTTTTTTTTTTTTTCATCTTTTTCAAACTCAGAAGAAACCGCCATCAGTTGGTGCTCCAGTATGCACAACAATGGGATAGCTTTTCCCAAATTACAGTCCTCCTGGCTGACTGCACGCGTGAAGAACTCAAAAGGACGAAGCATGTCTGTCAGGCTTTTAACTATGGCCCATTGCGCCTTACTCATCCGCAGGTCCTCCTTCTGAGATGTAGCCTCTGTCAAGAAATAGTGATCGAGTACCGTATACTGCTCATGCAGACGCTCAAGCATGTAGAAGGTTGAGTTCCAACGTGTTGCCACCTCCTGGATGAGTGCTTTCACTGGCATTCCACGTTGAAGTAGCAGTCTCCGCAGATGCTTCCGGGCCTTAAAAGAATGGCTGAAATGGTTGCACATTTTGCGGCAGGTGGCCATTACCTCGAACGCTGGACTCTCTTTATCACTCAAGAATTTTTGAACTACCAGGTTGATACAGTGCGCCAAACACGGCACTCTAACATGGTGACCCTGTAACATGGCCTTAACTACATTGGCGCCATTATCCGTGGAAACATAACCAATCTTGCGTTTTAGGGGGGATAGCATTGACAACACCTTTTTGTCAAACTCTTCCAAAAGGTTTTCTGCTGTGTGACTTTTCTCCAAGGCAAACATGGCTAGTGTTGCATGTTTCCGAGCAGCTTTGAAAACTTGGTCCGGGTCAACACCTGCGTTTAGCTTTGCTATAACACCTGAAAAAGAGACCCAGTGTGCAGTGATGCACATGTAATCATCGCCTGGGCCACTGGTCCACATGTCTGTTGTCAGATGTATTGTGTGAACAGCACTCTTCTGCAAAGCTGCCCCAATCGCCTGCAGCACATCTTCATGTAGTGCTGGAACCGCAACTCTGGCAAAATAGAACCGGCTCGGAACCTTCCATTTAGGGCAGAGCGTTGCAACTAATTCAAGAAAACCTACCGCTTCTACAAAAGAAAAAGGTAGAAGGTCCACAGCTAGCATTTTAGCCAGCTTAGTGTTATACAGACGCGTCAGTGGGTGGTTGCGTTCATATGGCACCTCTGAAGTAAGCATTGTTCTAATGTTGCCCTGGACCAAGCATTTACGGGCTGATAATGACTTCGTTGACCCAATTTTGCTCGCTGGTGAACTTTTGTGCGTTGGTGTCTCACTCGCTCCAACACTCTTAGTGTGCCTCACATTGGGTGTGCTGCTGAGAGGGGTACTGGGTGTAAGGGAAGTGTTTGACACGTCTTCTTCCTGCTCGTCAACATCAGATGAAACATCAACGTTTCCTTGATTTTGGCCTTTCTTGATCGCAGCTAGGTGCGCAAACCATTGGACAGCGTGCTTTCTGTCAAGATGACCACTCTGGCCGCCGGTACCATAGTTGCTACCTGGCTTACCACGAGTAACTGCAAGCTTACAAAGGGTACAAATGGCAAACCTTGGATTTTTGGGACAAACAGTAAAGAAGTCCCAAACTGGGGACTTGAAGTGTCTGTGGGACCTGGAGGAGGCGGCGATACTGGTGGTGGTGGTGGTCATGAAGCTAATGCCAGATGAAGTGGAGGATCTGGATTGGCCAACTTTTGTACGTTTTCCACTTTCACCGCCACTAATTAAGGTCGAGGTTGACGCAGGTCTCTTCTTGCCAGAAAGAAATATGGAAGCGGGACGAGTTGGTGTACTACTTAACTCCAATGATTGTGGTGTTTCCACTGCCTCCTCATCGACAACATCATCATCATCATCATCACGCGCAGCAGCTCTTCGGGCTAGGGTCAAAATGTCTGTTTGCTGCATGCCCGCTGGGGCTGCAGTGACCTTTATGATGACTGGGTCGTCGTTGGCAGAGTCTTCATCAGCAGCAGTATCCGCCACTTCTTGTTGAGCCTCATCACACTCCATAAGTCTGAGACTTTGGACGAGCTTCCTTTTACGCTTAAGTACCTTTGTTGGATCATGGTGTGCCTCACTCTCAGACGGCTGTGGTGCTGGTTCCCAAGTTTGATCCGTATCATCAGAAGGAGGTGTGCTTGAAGAGGATGTAGACACCACCCTTGATCTCTTCCTTGCTAGGGTTGTGGAAGACAATGAAGGATCATCAGGAGGAGTGGCTTCCTCAAATGATACCTCGCCTTGATTGTCGATTTCCTGATGTGCCCCTACTTCGGGAGGAACAACTATTGTGGGCACTTGTTGTGACCCTCCATGCACCTCTGCATGCGCATCTCCTTGCGCTGCCTCTCCTTCCACATGTACTTGGGCTTGTACTTGCACATGTGATTGTTGTTGCCGCTGTGGTTGTTCAACACTCGTCAGATGAGCTACAACAACCTGTGTTGATTGAGGGACATTGCTGCTGCTTTCTTGCGATGAGCCAACATCACTGGTCGATGGTGATTGAAGAAGTATACTGGCTGCCTCTGCAGCACTCAAGGGCTTGGACTTAAGTTGGCGTGGTGGTGGTGGTGGCACTGAGCCCAATGGAGCGGGGGTGCTGCTGCCAGCTTGGTCCCCAGCAGATCCCGCTGCAGCTGCTGCAGGCATACTTTTTTTTTTACTCACAAAAAAAGGGGCGGGCGGCACACCAGTGTCCTTGGTAACTTGCTTCTTCTGCTCCTTACTGGCACCTTTCTTGCTAGAGGAGCTACGGGTTACTTTTTTTGGGGCCATCTTCTTCAGAGCAGGTCAGCAGGCAGCAGTTGCACGAGTTGCAGAGGGTTCTGTGTCCAGACGTGACGTCGCGTGACGTTATGCTGCACACACCGCTGCAGGACTTCTTCCTGGCACTGGTGGTTCTATTGAGTCTTCTTGTGCACCTAAAAGCAATGGAAGACAGAGGAACATCAGTTCAGTTATACACCCCAAAAAATCGACAAAACACAGAAAAATGAGCACAATCCCATGCCATCCATGATGTTTACATTGAAGACACCCCACAGAAAGACTAGGGACATGCAAGTATGCAACACTCACTACCCCTGGGCATAAGGGATGAAAAGTAGGCAAAATAAGTGCAGGCCTCAGACACTGCCTCTCCTCAAAATGGCCCCCTTACACCCCAAGCACATGTTGCCTGTACCAGCCAGCACTCAAGATGGCCACCACCACCACCCACATGGCCAGTCCACATCAACAGTACACCCCCAAAAAACAGAAAAACAGCCAGAAATCACCACAATCCAATGCCATCCATGATGTTTACATCAAAGAGAGTGAGACAACACCACAGGCACACTCAGTCCATGCACCACCACCACCCCTGGGCAAGCAAAAGGCCACACCAGCAGCCCCCCAAAAACGACAAAAAACAATAAAATAAGCACAATCCCAGCCCATCCATGGCCTCAATTATGTTTAAATTCAAGAAGACACCCCACAGAAAGACTAGGCCCATGCAACACTCACCACCCCTGGGCAAAGGGCCACACCAGCAGCCCCCCAAAAACGACAAAAAACAATAAAATCTGCACAATCCCAGCCCATCCATGGCCTCAATGGTGTTTAAATTCAAGAAGACACCCCACAGAAAGACTAGGCCCATGCAACACTCACCACCCCTGGGCAAAGGGCCACACCAGCAGGCCCAAAAAAACGACAAAAAACAATAAAATCTGCACAATCCCAGTCCATCCATGGCCTCAATGGTGTTTAAATTCAAGAAGACACCCCTCAGAAACACTAGGCCCATGCAACACTCACTACCCCTGGGCATAAGGGATGAAAAGTAGGCAAAATAAGTGCAGGCCTCAGACACTGCCTCTCCTCAAAATGGCCCCCTTACACCCCAAGCACATGTTGCCTGTACCAGCCAGCACTCAAGATGGCCACCACCACCACCCACATGGCCAGTCCACATCAACAGTACACCCCCAAAAAACAGAAAAACAGCCAGAAATCACCACAATCCAATGCCATCCATGATGTTTACATCAAAGAGAGTGAGACAACACCACAGGCACACTCAGTCCATGCACCACCACCACCCCTGGGCAAGCAAAAGGCCACACCAGCAGCCCCCCAAAAACGACAAAAAACAATAAAATAAGCACAATCCCAGCCCATCCATGGCCTCAATTATGTTTAAATTCAAGAAGACACCCCACAGAAAGACTAGGCCCATGCAACACTCACCACCCCTGGGCAAAGGGCCACACCAGCAGGCCCAAAAAAACGACAAAAAACAATAAAATCTGCACAATCCCAGTCCATCCATGGCCTCAATGGTGTTTAAATTCAAGAAGACACCCCTCAGAAACACTAGGCCCATGCAACACTCACTACCCCTGGGCATAAGGGATGAAAAGTAGGCAAAATAAGTGCAGGCCTCAGACACTGCCTCTCCTCAAAATGGCCCCCTTACACCCCAAGCACATGTTGCCTGTACCAGCCAGCACTCAAGATGGCCACCACCACCACCCACATGGCCAGTCCACATCAACAGTACACCCCCAAAAAACAGAAAAACAGCCAGAAATCACCACAATCCAATGCCATCCATGATGTTTACATCAAAGAGAGTGAGACAACACCACAGGCACACTCAGTCCATGCACCACCACCACCCCTGGGCAAGCAAAAGGCCACACCAGCAGCCCCCCAAAAACGACAAAAAACAATAAAATAAGCACAATCCCAGCCCATCCATGGCCTCAATTATGTTTAAATTCAAGAAGACACCCCACAGAAAGACTAGGCCCATGCAACACTCACCACCCCTGGGCAAAGGGCCACACCAGCAGGCCCAAAAAAACGACAAAAAACAATAAAATCTGCACAATCCCAGCCCATCCATGGCCTCAATGGTGTTTAAATTCAAGAAGACACCCCTCAGAAACACTAGGCCCATGCAACACTCACTACCCCTGGGCATAAGGGATGAAAAGTAGGCAAAATAAGTGCAGGCCTCAGACACTGCCTCTCCTCAAAATGGCCCCCTTACACCCCAAGCACATGTTGCCTGTACCAGCCAGCACTCAAGATGGCCACCACCACCACCCACATGGCCAGACCACATCAACAGTACACCCCCAAAAAACAGACAAACAGCCAGAAATCACCACAATCCAATGCCATCCATGATGTTTACATCAAAGAGAGTGAGACAACACCACAGGCACACTCAGTCCATGCACCACCACCACCCCTGGGCAAGCAAAAGGCCACACCAGCAGCCCCCCAAAAACGACAAAAAACAATAAAATAAGCACAATCCCAGCCCATCCATGGCCTCAATTATGTTTAAATTCAAGAAGACACCCCACAGAAAGACTAGGCCCATGCAACACTCACCACCCCTGGGCAAAGGGCCACACCAGCAGGCCCAAAAAAACGACAAAAAACAATAAAATCTGCACAATCCCAGCCCATCCATGGCCTCAATGGTGTTTAAATTCAACAAAACAGTTGTATCATGCACCCATAACCAACCCTGGTCCTACTGGATACTGTGGCTACCCACAATATAATTTATTTAATTTTCTGAAAAAGTTCCAAAATTGTACTTGCAGCAACTGTAATGCCCCAAACAAACTTACTTGTGAAAGTTGATTTCTAATCCAAAAGTGATCCAAAGACAGTCAAAAAGGCCTCAAATCCAAATATCCAGCAGCACCCACAAAAAGTAATCCTTCCAGCTCCAGATCCAAATGAAAGTGACCAGGAGATGGACAAAGCACTGGGAGGAGCCTGCTGGACAGGAACAGGAAGTTGGAGACTGTGGGGCACTTCCTTCCTCCCCCCCCCCCAAAATGGACTCCTTGCAAAAAAAAAGGCCATGCAAATGTCAACCTGAGGAGTGATTCTGATAAAAATCATAATTTTCTGAAGGTTTATCCTGTTTGCTGGTGATTTTCTTGTGCGAAATTGCAAAATCTCTATTTCGCAAGTGCGAGATTGTTCCTTTCCGCCGCAACTACGTGTTCGCAATTGCGAACTCTCGCGAGGTGTGCTGTGCAAGGTGGCAAGCCGCGAGTACGTATTCGCGGGCGACAAACTCCCGCGGGAACACGCAGCAAGATCTAAAATGGCGCGTCACTCGCAAAGAAAAACAACTCGGCAAACGCTAAAATGACGGAAAGTGAACGCCGTGCACCACGCCGCGCGCCGCAACCAAGCAAAAAATCCGCCGCGAGCGGATTCACGGATTTTCGACAAATTCGCGAGAGTTCGCGGATTGCGGATTTGCCGAAAATCCGAAAAATCCGCGAGCGGAGCGGATTTTACGCCCATGCTTAATCCAGACGACGTATTGTTGTGCAACCATTCTACATTAGCACACATATGTTACTATGATTGCGGGACACTCGCTGTAGTTGGCATGTGACCCATAGACACATTTTTTGAGACATTCGACAAGGGAGTGTATATTGCCCTGTATGTCTACATCGCTGCACCATGCCTTGTTTACACACTTGTGTTCAATGTTATTGTTTAATACACTGTCTGCATGTAATTATGGAGGGTTACTCAGGGTGGAAACGGTTGATGTGTTCTGCAAATACCACCTGCCAAGTTTGATGTATCACTTATGTTTCATGGGTGGTTCTGATTTCTTTTTCTTTTTATTAGTCTGCATACCTATTGTACACCTGTCCACATCCACTATGTTGGATGCAGATGTGTGCACTTGGTGGACCCCCCACACGGGAGTTCCCCGACTGGGGTTTGATTATGTTCTTTATTGGAATAAGGATATTTCTTTGGCATAGTTGGGATGCTGAAGTGGGTGGTGGGGGGGTGGGTTGGAGTTGGGAATTGTTTTACAGATCACTGCACTTGAGAAGCACCGTTGTAGTCCAGAGGAACATTCCAATATGCATTTTATTTATGCTCCATAGTAGATATGATACGTGCATGTGACAAATTGTACACCAGGTTGCAACAGGTATTTTGAATTAGACATGTCTACTGAGAAACTACTACCTAGACATTTAAATCTATTGACCCGGAATGTCAGAGGTCTCAAGAACCCAAAAAAGATACTTCAAATCCTAGCTTACTTTAATAGGCTGCAGATTGATATAGCTTCCTTACAGGAGACACACATTGCCCCTGCTATAAATAATAGTATTGGCCACCAGTTGGCGGAATCAGTACAAGGTTCTGCGTATTCCTCTTAATCAAGGGGGGTCCTCATATTGTTCAGGAAGGGCTTGAATTTCCATGTAGAAGATACAGTTGCGGATGGCGAGGGGCGTTATGTCATAGTTACAGGAATTCTGAGGGGACAAAGACTCGCTTTTATAAATATATACGGTCGCAATATAGACGACCCTACCTTCTACCATAATATCTGGCTCAAACTCCTTGACCTACCAGACATTCCACTGAATTGGGGAGGGGATTTTAATATTGCACTGAATGACGCACTGGACAGATCTGGAGCGTCGACAGAACTCCACAAACGAGCATTGAGCAAACTGAACGATATTGTGGCTGACATGCGGTTTATAGACCTTTGAGGAGCATCACACCCCACAAACATGGAGGCTACACATACTTCCGCCGTACACAACAGCTGGTCTCGTATAGACTATTGGCTGGGCACTAGTGACGTGTCACACTGGACAAGGTCTGTGTCTCATCTACCCAGGAGATTGTTCGATCATAATCCGGTATTACTCACACTAATCATGCCGCACTATATGCCGACCCCATACAGCTGGAGGTTCAATGCGAAAGCACTACTCGACCCAGTATATACCGACTCCGTTAGTAAAGCTCTTACTGAATACTTTGAGCTAAATACACCTACCACTGAAGATCCGGGTCTGTTATGGGAAGCTTTTAAAGCCACGATTAGGGTAGTCTACATAAGCACCACTGCTGGTATTTTAAAAGATATTCAACGTCAACTCTCCCATCGCGAAGATAGGCTTCGTACTTTAGAACGTCAGTATGAACGCACGCAAGATGCGAACATTTTAGGGGACATCAGGTCGGTGCTGTCAGAATATCAAATATTCGCTGAAGATGAGCTTAAATATATTATGAAACGTAAGATAGCAAGATCTTACGGCGAAGGCAGTAGACCTGTAGGGCACTGGCAGATAAAATATGTGCTGGACGCTCACCAAATGTGATACAGGCGGTTAGGTATGGGAGGGAAGTCCTGCACCGCGATGCCAACGGTATCCTAAGAGAATTCATGTCCACTTATGGGGAGTTATACACCTCGCAAGCCACTGCTTCCCCGGAGGAAATCGTAAACTATTTGGAAGACGTGTCGATAGCGTGGCTATCAGATGCACAACGAGAATATCTGTCGCTACCGATAATGGTGGAAGAGGTTACTGGGATTATTAAATCTCTTCCCAATGGGAAAGCTCCAGGCCCTGAAGGGTTTACATGTGAATTTTATAAATCATTTGCTGACCAGTTGGCTCAACCCTTGGTAGAAATTTATATGGATGCCCATGAGAAACTATTACTGCCACACACATTGAGGGAAGCCCTATTAATAGGCCTTTTGAAGCCCAATAAAGATCCGGAGTACTGTGACTCCTACAGACCCCTGTCCCTAATTAACGACAGAAAGAGGTTATCCAAACTACTCGCCACCCGGTTACAACCACTGATGCCCAACCTGATTTTGCCCGATCAATCAGGTTTTATCCCGTCAAGATCAACAGCTCACAATACTAGAACACTCTGCATTATCTCAATATTTAATCCCTAGTACCAAAGCCGCTGCAATACTGTTGGATGCGGCTAAAGCCTTTGATTCAATAGAATGGCCATATTTGCATACAGTCTTGCGTTGTAAGGGGTTCCCCCCGATTTTTCTACAATGGGTTTAAGTATTGTATAAGTCCCCCGTGGCACGTATCAAGATCAACAAATACATATCCGACACCATACCTATAACACGGGGGACACAGCAAGGTTGCCCTCTGTCCCCCCTGTTGTTTGCAATTGCACTTGAGCCGCTAGCGTGTAAAATTAGAAAGGGACACCACTACTCAGCGCTTCAATTCCCGCAACGTCCCTTGCATATATCACTATATGCAGATGACATGATGCTGTATGTAAGGGATCCAGCGCAGCATCTCAACCCTCTATTGAGTGAGTATATCAACTTTGGGCAACAGTCAGAACTAAAATTCAACTGGTCCAAATCACTAATCATACCACTGACGGACACTACTCACCCACATCCAACGGATTATCCATTAGAATGGCAATCAGAACCAGTGAAGTACTTGGGAGTCTGGTTTCATCGAGATCCAGAAGTAGTCATTCGTACAAACTATGGCAGGGCGGTCAGCACGCTAGAAGAAAACATTGAGAGGTGGATCCATCTGCCACTGTCCTTGGCTGATCAGTTGGCCATTGTGAAAATGGTAATTCTGCCAAAATTCCTTTATCTGTTTACTGATGTCCCCATTAAGCCACCAGCATAGGTGTTCCACAGGATAAACATCATGGTGCTCCATCTGATATGGGCGGGGTAAACCCCGGATAGAAATGCGTGCATTAACGTTACCTTACTCGCGAGGTGAGTTTAAAGTCCTGGATTTTTTGCTGTATTATTTATGTGCTCAAGCACAATTCGCACACTTCTGGTATCACAGAGTTCCTTTCCACACTCATGTTGCAATTGAAGAAGGTGAGGCACTGCCGATTCCACTAACAGCAGTTATAACGCCCCACACACCCCCTGCTACACAATCGAGATATTAATACCATAGACACCACGAACGCTGCTTGGCACTCAATGGCCTGTAAGGCACACAAGACTCCACTATATGCTCCAGCACTGCCACTACATCATCATCCCGACATATCAGTTACTCAGGAGGAGGTGGATATGGGGATACTTAAACAAGTGGGCATTGACACCATGGGGGATCTATACTGCTACAGTTTGTTTAAAACGGCAGATGACCTTTCTTTCATTAGAAATCCAACAATAATGTTTAGGTTTACGTATCATAGACTGCAGGGGGTGATAAAGAAGCTCTACCCAACTTTTCCTGTGGAACCACAACAATTGACATCACTGCAACTATTACTCACTACTCCCATGCCTAATCATATGGTCTCTAAGCTGTATGTTACATTGCAGGAAGACATAGCGTACACTACACACAGGGCACAGGAGACGTGGAATGCATGCCTAGCTACCACTTTCTCAGAGGAAGAATGGCCGTAGCCTGCACACTAACAAGCTTGCTGACACCCAATGGGAACGTGCGTATATTGCATTTTAAATACCTACATCAGACGTACCATACACCAGTGCGGCTTGGACTCCAGGTGTCAACATTGCAATACTGACAATGCAGATTTTATACACCTTGCGTGGCGTTGCGCAACAGTGGCAAATTATTAGGCGCAGATCACACAAATGTTGGGGAACCTGGTAGAAACTGTTATTGCATGTGATGTTCGAACATATCTCTTGGGCTTGGGTCAGATGTACGCGCTGTAAAGCGCACATTTTGCGCCATTGCTTTATTGATGGCCAAACGTAGAGTATCTTTGAATTGGGGTAGTAAGAAGGCTCCGAGGGTCAAGCATTGGATTCAAGATCTGGTGTACTGTAAAGACACCCTGCAAACATATGAAGAAGAATTACCTGCAGGTTCGAGACCTAGAGATTATTGGAAATACTTAATAGAATACCTGAACATGCATAAAGTTGAATAACTGTCTATATCATCTGTGCTAATGTAAATTGTATTTATGGATTACACTGTATAGTCGCACCTGGACGATGGGTGCTGTTCTGCAACGATCTGAATGTTCATTACAGTTTGACATTGTATGTCTTTGCAAATGCCAATAAAAAAAATGTAAAACTCTGTACTGCTAATTTTTTAATTCTGAAATAAAACCCTTTAACTTTCCTTTGATCTAGAACTCACTTACTGAGTGGTGCCAATTACTTATTTCCGTTACTCTGCTAAATTGATGTCCAGGAGGGTGCCTTTTCGTGCAAATATTTTCAGTGGGAGGACCGCCTAAGGTAAATTTTGCGGTATTGCGAATATTGGGATCTCCTGAATCTTGAGGTAGGGTTCTGCTTTCACATGCTCATATGTCTAGTTATGTTCTAACACTAGCATACAGAGTGCTGAGTAAATATTCATACAGTGGATTTTCGCTTAGATGTTAATGCAATGTGATGTTTATTTTCCATGTGCTCTGATTTGCTGATGAACTGCTACATTTGCTCACACCACAGTGAGTATGCTGATTTTGTAATTTAATACATGAAAATAATGTATGAATACCCTAAATTTAAGGTGTGAGCCAGAAAACGTTCCTGTCCTGCTAGGGATGGTGTCCGTTTCTTTCCCGATTTTGCTGCCAGTTTGGGACACAGAATAATTTCTGATTTTTTCATTCTCTATATAATTCTGCATGGAACATTGACTCTGCATTGCTATATATTTTTTTTATTCTGTAATAAATACTTTTAACTTTTAACTGATCTAGAATTCTGCGATTGAGTGAGCTCATTCAATCCATGTGCTCTATTTAATGACTTGTATTTCTGATTGTTAATGCTTTGATAGGTGCCTTAATGCGGGGACACAATGAAGGAAAACCCCTATAAACCACTCACTAACTCTTCTATGGGCCAGGAAAGGTGATTTGACCACAACAGTCAGCAGAAACACTCTGATGAACAAAACCATAATCACAGTCAGTCAGTCAAAAAACTAAAATATTAAAAGACAAGGAAGTGGCAATGCAGTGCCATTTTATTTTTAAAACACCTAAAATACCAGAAGCTTAAGTAATGATTGGGATGCACAATGGCTGATTCTACAAACAGAACCCAATTTGCTAATAGCATGTTCCATCAAAGGAATCCCACCTACAAAGGAGCTGCATGTCCACCCTATGTCAATGAGTGCCCACCGAGGCAGTCGAAATTGCACTTACCAATGAACGTATAAATATGTATAAACGCATTTGTTCAATTTGGAGTCTGTCTATTGCCTAAACTGGGAGTCAACGTGGCTTTCAATATCATCACACTGTCTCCCAGTCTTCAATTGTGCAGTCGCTTAAATGTTATCTTTGGATAGATTTCACGACTAATACTGCACTTTTATAAACCATTATGAGCCACAATTTTTCATATAAATGCTAAATTAAGTCAGTCAAACTTCCCTTGATTTAAATTTCTTTGCACAAGTTCGCTTTGCATGGTATAGATTCTAAACAACCCAACTGCCCAGCAATGCATATTTAACAAAAAAATGAAGGCCCAGATGTGCCAAGCCATATTACATTTGCAGCCCTGCGACCCACAAACTTCTGCTCGCAGTTGAAGGGTTACTGACACTTCAAAGGAGGTGGTAACTCATATGCAAAAGGGAAGGGGACCCTTCCCTTTATCAGAATGTTAAAAAAGTATGCTGGGGAGTTGTCAGTGGTTCACAAGACCATTGCCAACTCCCAACCAAACTTAAAAAAATAAAATATATATATTTTTAAATGAAGTCCTGTTTCCTTTATGTTTCTTTTTAACCGCATGCGCGCTAAGCGTTTTCCCGCTGTGCGCTACGTTTTTCAAAAACCCGCGGTTCATGACGAGCTCAGCTCGTCATGAGCGTACGAGAGGCGTAACTCATGACGAGCTGAGCTCGTCATGAGCGTAGAAGGGGTTAAAGGTGATCACAAACATGGTGGGCTGCTGAATCTAACAGGCCATTGCCTCTATAGGGACCTCTAAATGGAGTGAGTTGCAATTTATGACCTACCTCATTAAAATTCATGAGGTAGGTCAGATTGCGACCCAGTATGAATGGAATTTGCAAAGCAGACAAATCCTGCATAGGTTGGTTCGAAAAATCAGGATCAATATTAAAAATGTTGGTGTGCAATGTGCAAATGCTTTTTTGCGGATTGTTTCTTAATACATCTAGCCCCTAAACTGGAATTTATCCATAGACATTGGGCCTGATGAGACCACAGAAACCTTTGCAGAAAGTATTACTTTTTTTAACATGATGTTGTGCTTGAGCAAATGTTTGATTTAGTATGACATATTTGCAATTACAAAGGTATAAAAGAAACTGTCTGGCACATTGTAAGTTGACATTCAGATTCTAGTTCCACTGAGCTGACCTTCCACGCCCATTTTATAAACTCTATACTATATTGCCAACAGAAGTCAGGTTGTCTTTTCTTTCGGCCGGAAACATTAAGAGGAGCCAGCCAGCAGTTCATCTCAACTTTCCCAGACTGCACATGAGGGGGATGCTGCCTGCGCTCAATTGAATAGATACTGTGCAAATATATCAGGTAAACAGACATCAAGTGTTACACTAAAGTCTGCCTATTCAAAAGACGGGCTGGTAGGATCCAAGGCCACCATCAAAAGGGGGCAAGAGAGATCAGACTTTGTAACATAACAGTTTTAATTGTATGATTCTTTGGCAATCATTGTTTGGAAATGCATGCATGGGGTTTTTCTTTTTTTCTTTAGTCAGGATGCAAACATATGTGAGGAGAAATGAAAAGTGGTGATTCCCGGGACACCAGAAGACTAGCCAGAGTGAAATAGTAGGGAAGAATAGCAGGCAGTAGTGCTTTACCCAGGAGAAAGCTCCTGGAAGAGACATTGTTTTGGGGCGAATGGTCTAGCAGGCAGTAGTGCATTATCCAGGAGAGCTCCTGGAAGAGACATTCCTTCGGGGAATGATCTAGCAGGTAGTACTGAATTACTCAGGTGGAAACTCCTGGAAGGGACATTCCATCGGGGAGTGCCCATAAGATATCTCGGTTAGACCCTGAGGGCTAGTGTAGAAATAGTTAGACAGGACTGGATAACAAGTGTGTGAAGCCTGATGTTATAAAGAGACGGTCATTAGATCAGCGCCGGCAGGCCATACTCTGAATAAGTCAGACGCCAGGCTCCAAAATTCCCAGATTTAAGACATCTAGAAGGCATCTTTGAGGAAGAGCGACCGTGGCCAAGGAGAGTTGGAGAGTCTGGTGGTTAGAGTAACGGGACAGTGAATTGCTGGTGTCAATTGACTTTGCCCTGAGCATGGCCAGACCCTTTGTTGCGAATCCAAAAATCGCATTAGGTGCAAGTAGATATCCCTCCATGAATAAGGAGGATGACATAAAGAGTACAGTACTGCGTAATCACAAGGTGGTAATTATAGAGAAGTGGCAAGGTTCCCCGCCGGTTGTCATACAGTCTGGTATACGCGAAAAAGAAAGGCAGCAAGATATTTCCGATATTGATGGTATCTCAATACAAGGCGCTTGGTGTCCTGGAAGTGGGGAAACATTATCTCAGATAAAAACGCAGGGAATCAAAATAAAACCTCTCAAGGCAAGCCTAAAGATTAACAATAATTCACTATGAGTGAGACTGATAATTCACGTGGCAGATAATAGATGAGATTGAATTAAAATGTATATTTTTATGGGCCCATGGAGAACCCACATGTCCATGTAATCCCCCTGGAATTATAAAAACAAAGTATTGCATCGTGTTAGAGACTCCTCTTGATGCATTCCTCACAGATATTTACGATTCAGGAGTTTGAAACATGAATGTGGGATCATATCCTCGAGCACCGAAAATAGTAATTTATTTACACATAAATATTGTAACAATTATTTCATCAGGCTCAAATCCTCTTAGACTGCCGATAATATACAAATATATTAGTAAAGGATGTAGGTCTAAAAGGGGCATAAGACAGTGGGCAAACGAACAATGGATTAAAATTGATACTTCTACTACACATAGGAAACCCACACACCTTCAGGGGACCATGGAGACCCCACTGGAGCACATGAAAAACCTTTCCTTTCAGACAAGAAGAAGATACAAAAGTATTGTAAACAATGGCACAAAGGTACCAAGGCCACATCCAGCCATGGCCAAAGGAAGGGACAGTCAACAAAGACATAATTGAACACATATTGAATTAAATTCGCTCTAAGTATAACAGAAAGAAAAGACAGAAAAGGCCAGCCACCCTGTCATTATCAATCAATCAATTATTCAATCATGCATTTGTAAAGAGCACTACTCGCCGTGAGGGTCTCACGGTGCTGGGGTGGGTGGGGGGTGCTGCTACTGCTCGAACAGCCAGGTCTTGAGAAGTCTCCTGAAGGTCAGCAGGTCCTGGGTCTGCTGCAGGTGGATGGGGAGGGTGTTCCATGATTTGGCGGCGAGGTGGGAGAATGATCTGCCACCGGCAGTCGCTCTTCGGATGCGGGGGACGGTGGCGAGGGCGAGGTCAGTGGGGCAAAGCTGGCGGTTCAGGGTGTAGAAGGTGAGTCGTTCATTGAGGTATGCTGGTCCCGTGTTGTGGAGAGCTTTGTGAGCGTGGGTGAGGAGCTTGAAGGTGATCCTCTTGTTGACAGGGAGCCAGTGCAGGTCTCTCAGGTGGGATGTGATGTGGCTGTGGCGGGGGATGTCGAGGATAAGGTGTGCAGAGGCGTTCTGTATGTGTTGTAGTGGTTTCTGGAGTTTGGCCGAGGTTCACGCATGGAGGGCGTTGCTGTAGTCCAGTCTGCTGCTGACGAGGGCCTGGGTGACCGTCCTTCTGGTTCCGGTCGGGATTCATCCGTAGATCTTGCGGAGCATGCGGAGGGTGTTGAAGCAGGAGGAGGAGACGGCGTTGACTTGCTGGGCCATTGACAGCGATCAGTCCAGGATGAACCCCATATTGCCTGCGTGGTTGAAGGGCGTTGGTGCAGCTCCCAGTGTGGACGGCCACCATGAGTCGTCCCAGTTGGAGGGGATGGAGCAGAGGATGAGGACCTTCATCTTATCTGGGTTCAGTTTCAGGTGGCTGTTCTTCATCCATTCAGGGATGGCCTTCATTCCTTCGTGGAGGTTGGTTTTGGCGGTGGTGGGGGCCTTGGTGAGGGAGAGCATCAGCATGGTGTCGTTGGTGTATGAGATGATGTTGAGGTCGTGTGATCGGGATATGTGGGCGAGCGGTGCATGTAGACGTTGAAGAGTGTCGGGCTGAAGGATGATCCTTGGGGAACGCCGCAGATGATCTTGGTGTCTTGAGATCGGAATGGAGGGAGGCGAACACTCTGGGTTCTGCTGGTGAGGAAGGAGGTTGTCCAGTCCAGGGCTTTGTCGTGGATCCCTGCATTGTGGAGGCGTGTGCGTAGGGTGTGGTGGCAGACGGTGTCCAAGGCGGCCAAAAGGTCCAGCAGGATGAGGGCCGCGGTTTCTCTGTTGTCCAGCAGGGTCCTGATGTCATCGGTGGTGGCGACGAGGGAAGTTTTGGTGCTGTGGATGCAGTGGAATCTGGATTGGGAAGGGTCCAGGATGTTGTTCTCCTCGAGGAAGAGGGTCAGTTGCCTGTTGACAATCTTCTCGATGACTTTTGCCTGGAATGGGAGTAGGGAGATGGGCCGGAAGTTCTCAGGGTCCTTAGAATCCGCATTGGGTTTCTTGAGTAAAGCGTTGATCTCGACGTGTTTCCAGCTCTCCAGGAAGGTGGCAGTCTCGAAGGAGTTGGTGATGTGGTGCGGGCAGGGGTCTGATCGTGAACCGGAGTGGATGGTGTTCATGATTTTGACGGTGTTGTCGTCGTTTATGTGGGTCCAGGGGAGCAGGGAGTCGTATGGCTGGGGGGCTGTGAGTCTGAGGTGTCGGTGACTGTTGGGGGGGCCTGGTTGTTGAAGCTGTCGTGGATGTCTGCAATCTTGCAGTCGAAAAAGGAGGCCTAGGGAGTCGCTCAGGTCTTGCGATGGCAGGATGTCATTGGGGTTGGAACTGGGTTGGAGTGTGGTAAATAAATAAATAATACCCTATTTTTTAATACGTAAATGAATAACAGATAGCTCAATAAAATAAGAGTCAAGATTCGAGGTAGTAGGAGTTTGCAGGTTTATTACAGCATAAAGGACAGGAACAGGACAACCTGCATAGGAATAGGATGGCAGGGCCCAGCAGCGCTGCTGGTATCAGGATCAGGACAAGGGCAAGAAGGGATAACTTTTAATAACAATACATGAGCATATATACATAACGCAAACACATAGCATTACATTGCAGTAGGCGTAGCAGTGGGTGGAGCAATAGGCGTGACGCGTAGCAGTCGCGAAAGATAAAGGTGAAAGTGGGTGTAACAGGGCGTATACATAGACATGTGATGCAAACGTAACAGAATATGTCATGAATGGGGCGGAAACCATGAAGGGGGCTACCTAAGGAGCCGGGACCTCTAACCTGGTGGTGCGCGCAAACTGGCAATGACGTATCACTAGGAGAAGCTGGGGGCTATGAACTCTGTGCTAGGAGCAGAGACTGAAGTCTGGAGAGTCAGGGCGACATGTACCTAAACAGTATCTAGTATCTGATGTTTAGAGAACATGTTGATATAAACTAGAAGTCAGGAGGGGAAAGGCTGACTTGATTCTAAGACTGGACCATGCATTATTCTACATGTAGTACGTGATGAAGAATATGAAATGACCATTAAATACAGTATTTCTCTAACGTGGAGCCGAAAAGGCTAGACAATGACGGAAACTATTGATGCAGTTCAGTAGCTTAGGAATGCAGAGAAGGAGGACTGAACTGATAACTGGAATCATAACATACTTTTGGCAGACTCAGAGGCAGAGCCAGGCTGGACCGGGCACTGCAAGGCAGGAAGTAAGTGAAGGGTCGAGGATACAGGTGGGGGCTGGATCGCTCCTCAGCGAGGTTTCAGGAGACAGGAGCTGAATCTGGTGTCCAGGCCCTTTTGAGGCCTAGAAACGGGGACTTTACAATGAAATAACGTGCACACTGAGAAACGTGGCAACGTAACTTTACATAGGCCTGATATTCGTAGTATTCACGAGGACTGGAAACTGGCATACTAGAGGTGGATACAACTGTAATTGCGTCATTAATCGAACATAGGGAATGCATATGCATATTTAATCATGCACACATAACATATGATGGATGACACATAGGGACACAGAACATGGCAGAATTTACTTTTCCACATTCCCTCCTTGTCACTACGTTTCCATCAGGAAACATCAATTTTCATGATACCGTCTATCATTTCATACAGTATCATTTGCTCGTCTCGAATTATCCTGGAACGGGATTTAGAACGGGGCTTGGGACTAGGAATACAAGAGGTAGCACAAATGCCGCAAATCGCAGGGCCACATTGTATACAGAGGCAGCAGCTAAATATGATCGCTACTGCAATACCTAGGAAGGACAATATTTTCCATCCCCATGCGGAAATTATATTCCAGAACCAACCGGACCATGTCCAGGTGCCTGGATCTTGGTGTATCAGATGGGCAATCTTATGGAGTCTGGTTATGGCTGAATAAACAGACGGCGCGTTATTTGGAATGAAAATGCAGCAACTAGATCCGATGACTCTACAGGCCCCGCCCCTATCGGCCAGTATGACGTCAAGGACGAGACGATTCTGTAAAACGACAAATCTCATAGCAGATTGCTCTTCGGTTAAGTTACCTAGAGCAGAGGCAGTCTCATTTACTACAGCTTCGAGGGTTCTGGTTAACCTACGGATTAGCTTACTATTCTGGATAGGTCCTATAAAGAAAAAGAAACCTCTGTTGAAATCTGTATATTGTTCTAGAGCAGTTTCAGTATAATCGACAATGGGGACTCCCTTCTATGTCTAACGTGTACTAGATGTGTGTTTCTATGATAATCAGGTGGGGCTAGGAAAACTGGTGGCAGTAGGAAGGCAATGTAACAGGTTCCCTCCCAATCGAGGGGCAGACGAACATATGCAGTTTGACCACAAATAAAATAAGAATGACGTGAAGCTTTGAAGATAGATTTCCCACTGTCACTATACTTGACAATAGTAGTACATTCACTATGTCCTACATGTACAGAACCATAATTTCGGACACATAATTCGCCTTTGACTGGTAATACTGAAATAGCAGGTAAGTCTGGAGTGGAATCAGACTGAACATTCAGGACCATGAAATTCGACGAATAATTACCTAAATTATACACTTCATTTTCTAGATCTAACCCGGTGCTGTGGGGGAGACCTTGCTTGTCTGGAAAACATGTACTGTTAAGAAAAGACATATCTGTTGAGGATGACGTTAACGTGGACCATGCTCCACACGAACCATTATGTGAAAATGGATAAGGAAAAAGTGGTAGAACTCCCTTCGGTGTCTGGAAAGGGGGGAGTCGACCACACACCCAACAATTAGTGGCATTGCTGGTCTGATGTGAGTAATGTAACATGCGGATGAATGAGTTATTTCGCATAGCGAGGCGGTAAGAGAGTTCATGAGGAGGCAGATCACTAAACGTGTGCTCTACTGTAGCATTAGCAGACATATTTACATGAAGAACTGGGAAATACAAGTAAAATGCATAACTGGTGCAGGAAATCATAATGCTGAGAAACAATATGAAACATAGAAAAACGATACATCGGATTGAGTTTTGACTAACTCTCTCACTATGGGGGTCTATTTTATACATGTCAGAAACAGTCTAACCGTTTCACCTAGGGGAGGACTTAGACAATCAAACTGACTGACTTATTTTACTAGACCGGAGTTTTAGCTTGTACTCCTGTTGCGGAGTTTTCTCTAACAGGGGAGGGGTTGTAG
Source organism: Lissotriton helveticus (assembly GCF_964261635.1). Classification (NCBI taxonomy): domain Eukaryota; kingdom Metazoa; phylum Chordata; class Amphibia; order Caudata; family Salamandridae; genus Lissotriton; species Lissotriton helveticus. The sequence continues at coordinate 595,754,982 of NC_136061.1, read as the reverse complement.
CAATGTCTTTTGCGGGACAGTCCTTGAGAACAATATTTTGGCAATCCTTCAAATCCTGGGAAATGTTCTTTAAGACGGGTTTCAGTCCATTAAATTGTTTGACATGAGAAAGGTGCACCCAGCCTTTGCGTCCTTCCAACTTCACGGCTGTACGGGTGGTGAGGAGGACCTGTCGGGGCTCTTTCCAGCGAGGCTCCAGCGGACTTGATCTGTCAAAGTTGCGGACCATCACCATGGATCCTGGAACGATTTCATGCGGTGCCACCTCGGTATTGTCTGGAAATGCGGCGGCAACCTGTGAACGACATGAGTTGAGGGCAGACATCAAGGAAGCTAGGTAATCTGTCAGCATATTACTTGAAACATCGGTAATACTTCGGGGTCTAGGAGTACCCCACATGTTAGGGGGGCGGCCGAAAACGACCTCGTACGGGGACAGACCTGATCTGGAATGTGCGACCATGCGCATATAAAATAAAGCGACTGGTAGAGCTACTAGCCAGTCCACACCTTTTTCTTTACACACTTTGGCGATACGGATTTTCAGAGTCTGATTATGTCTCTCTACGAGACCGGCTGCTTCAGGATGGCGTACACAATGAAACTTCCACTGGTACCCTAATAACAGGGAAACATGTTTCATCAACTCAGATGAAAATGGCTGGCCGTTGTCAGAATATACGACTCTAGGGAGTCCATAACGAGGGAAAAACTCACGAACCAACTGCTTGGCAGTGGTCGCGGCTGTGTAATCTGGGACTGGATATGCTTCTGTCCACCTGGACAAAGCGCATACAACTACAAGGACATACTTGAAACCTCGACATCGCTCCATCTGAATATAATCCATCTGGAGGACTTCAAAAGGGTGGTCAGGGGGCTGGAATCCACCTTGTTCCACCGGGACACTTTTACCTGGATTAAACTGACAACATATCATACAGGTACGGACTTTCTGCTTGGCTGCAGCTCGTAAATGCTTGTTAAACCAAATGTTCTGGATACTATCTAACATAGCTTTTTCCCCTAGATGTGCTGGACTATGTGCGGTATTGATAATGACTTGAACCATAGAGTCGGGGAGAAACCATGTGGCTCTACCCTTTGTTAACCATCCTTGATCTGTCTGGACCCCTCCTTGTTCGGACCATTTCTTGATTTCTTCAGGAGTAGCATGTAACTGTATGTCTATGACATCTTGTGTAGGGTCCTTAACTGTCATACATGTAGTCGGATCTGGAGTATGTGTCTGATTAACTGGAATGTCTGGAGTCTGTGCTGTAAGCTTGGCTGTGCGGTCTGCTAGATCATTACCTTGGGAAATAGTGTCAGTAACTTTCGTATGTGCTTTGCATTTCATGATAGCAATGGATGTCGGTAGATGTATTGCATCTAACAGAGCTTGAATAAGGAGACCATGCTGAATCTTGGTTCCATGAGAAGTCATGAAACCTCTCTCCTGCCAGAGCACTCCGAAGTCGTGTACAACTCCAAATGCGTAACGTGAATCTGTGTAAACATTAACTTTCAAGTTCTTGGCGTGTATGCAGGCTTGTGTCAGAGCAACTAGCTCTGCTGCTTGAGCGGACAGGGTATCAATACGGTGTGTTTCAATAACTTTAGTGTCAGTAGTCACTGCATACGCGGCGACTAGTTCTCCTGTACTTGTTCTCATACATGAACCATCCACATAAAGTGTCAGGTCGGGATCTAGTAACGGAATATCTGTCAGATCTTGTCTTGGTTTTGTCGTAATGTTAACTACTTCCACACAGTCATGTGTGGCTGGATTCGGAGTAACTGAGGGTAACAGTGTAGCAGGATTCAGGATGTTGCAGCGTCTGATTTCTATGTGTGGCTGGAACAGTGTCAATTCATAACCAGTTAAACGTGCAATTGTCAAGTGCTGAGTTTGTGTTCGGTTTAAAAGAACTTCCACGGAAGTGGAACTTGTACTGTCAAGGAGTGTCCTAAGACTATGGAATCACTTTGTCTGATAGCTAGTGCTGTGGCTGCAACTGACTTGAGGCACGCAGGCAGAGCCTGGGCTACAGGATCTAATGTGCTCGAAAAATAAGCACAGGGCTTGTATTGTCCTGCTTGATCTTGTGTGAGAACAGATAATGCTGTACCTTCGCGTTCAGTAACGAAAAGTGTAAAAGGCTTACTGTAGTTCGGTGTAGCTAGAACTGGAGCTTGGCATAGGGCTTTCTTTAACTCATTGAAACTAAGTGTATGTTCAGATGTCCAAGGGAGGACAGTCGATACGGCTGCCTCCTGTGTCGTTAACTGTATCAGTGGTTTAGCTAGAAATGCATACTGAGGAATCCATTGTCTGCAATAAGAAGTAAGGCCAATAAAAGCACGTACCTCCTTCTGGGTCTTGGGCTGAGGAAGACTCGCTATTAACTGGATACGGTCTGGTGTCAACTGCCTACCCCTCTTGGACAGTAAGTGTCCTAAGTATACCACTTGCTGGACACAGAATTGAAGCTTAGAAGGGGACACCTTGTGCCCCATCTCGGCTAGGAAATACAGAACTGTCAGTGATGCTCGCTCGCAAGCACGTTCAGAACGGGCTGTGATCAGTAGATCATCGACATACTGGAGCAGGGCAGTGTCAGTTGGCATATGAATGTTGTCTAGTTGTCTCTTAAGTGCTTGACTGTAAATACTAGGACTTTCTGTGAAACCTTGAGGAGCTCGTGTAAACATATAGCTCCTTCCATTTAAACAAAATCCGAAAAGGAACTGGCTGTCTGGATGAATAGGAACACTAAAAAATGCGTTCTTGAGGTCGATTACAGTAAAGAACGTGGCTTCGGAATCAATGGCTGTCAATAGGGAAGAGATGTCTGGGACAACTGGGTACTGCGGAATAATACATTTATTAAGCTCTCGTAGGTCAATCACTAATCGATATACTGGGGGTGCATTTGGATCAGTACGTTTCATGACTGGAATGATCGGAGAATTACATACATTGGAGTCAGTTTCTACAACCACTCCTTGAGCCATGAGCTCGTCAATAATTTTGGATAAGGCTGCTACAGCCTCAGGTGGCAATCTGTACTGTCTGATTCGTGGTAACACTACACCTGGCTTGAGAGTCACACGATAGGGTGTGATTTGCATATAACCAACATCAGTTGGACCTTGCGCCCATAGATGCTGTGGAACATTAGACAGTCTTGGATCAAAATCTCGTAATACATAGCGACCCTTAAAGTCACGTAGGAACAATCGTATTCCCTCTGGGGAACAGCATATAACTGCACCTAACTCTTTCAGTGTTTTAATGCCTAATAGATTTTCTGGACATGACTTAGTAAGTAACAGATCAGTAGTACGGGACAATGGACCTACTTCTAGGGTAACTGGCTTTGAAATCTCATTTACGATAGGTTTTCCTGAAAATCCAAGGGAAACATTTCTTGAGCCTGAGAGCGGAGCCCCTGGAACTTCGGCATGACTAATTGTGGTCCTACTTGCCCCTGTATCAATCAAAAACTTTCTGTCTTTCCCTAATACTTGACTGTGAACATAGGGACCTTCTTGATCTACAGGTATCTAGATGAGAGGCAAGCCTACCTCCCTCTCTAGGCTGTTTCATGAATACTGTTGGTACTCTGGATACTCAGACTGTGCGTACTGGTACATCTGCGATGTAACATGCTGTGTTGCAGCAATAGGCTGCGGTGCTGGAACTGTCTGTTGTGCATTCTGTGACTGAGGAGTCTGTGAAACTTGTTCTTGTCTAGGCGGACGTGGTCTTTCTTTAGTCTTACCGGTAGCTATGTTGTGTTTCAGAACTGCACACTCATTTATAAAATGACCTGGCTGTTTACAATAATTGCAGTTCCCTTTAACGGGAGCTGCAGGATGACTGGCTTGATTCGGACCCCTCTTCTGACTGTCTTGAGGAACAGATTGTGCAACTAGTACTTTCATTTTCGTGTCTTTCATACGTTTTCTTTCGTGTTCTTGCTCTTCTCTGATTCTATTCTGGTGGTATTGGAGCATCTGCAACATCTGGGACGGGGTATTAGCTTGCCAGGTACTTTCGACTTTCAAAACTCGATTTTTAATTTGTGGACTTGAATTCTCGACTAATTTAGTAACAAAAAGGTGAGGGTATGACTCACTACTTGTCTTGAGGCCACTGTTAATGCTGAAACATTTTTCAAATCTAGAATAAAAATCACTAATATCTTCATCTTGTTTCTGTTTACAGGCTGAGATTGCATCCCAGTCTTCTTTTCTAGTTGTCAATAATCTGGGTAAAACTTGTATTAATAATTCCGGTAATTCTTTACATTTATCTCCAAGACCGGTACCTGGTACTCGTGCCTTGTCTTCAGCTTCTAGAACTGCCCAATCGATCTTTTTCTCTCCCACCTCCCATTCTTTTTCCTTGAGCTTTTCATACACCCCTGCGGGCAGCAGAACCTTTAACATTTTAATTATATCTGGATACGTGTATTCTCCCATACGGAGCATGTCTTTTAATTCTCTATGGAACCCTGCTGGATCTTTGTCATGACAGGGAATTAATTTCTTCATCTCGAGGAGTTCCATCTTTGTAATCGGAGTGTAAACAAACACTCGTTCTAGTTCGCCACCCGTTCCTCTGACTGGGTGGACTTCTCGTAACGGATTCTGTCTCTCCATGTAAAATGGTTTACTTTCTGGGGGTGAGACATGAACAAAATGCGGGTTCAGAAACGTTCTATATTTGTGACGCTGTTCTAGAATGACACTAATTAAGTCGGTACCTAAACCTTTCCATCTATACTGGAGTAACTCGTTCAGGACATCATGTAACGGGCCTGGATCAGAGTGCTGACCCTCATACAATGTAATGAGGTGCTGAATCATATACATACCCACCAGTCGTTGTTCGGCTGGGGGCATTTTCAGAAATATTTGTGCCACTATTTCGTCTGGAAAAGTGGTAGAATCAGTAATCCATCGGACTGCTGATCGGGCTAGTTCTTGTTCATGCATGGTACTTAACTCACTGTAACCGATTCGTGATTTCAGAATGTGATCGGTAGCTTGAAACACTTGTTCTAGTGAACCTTGTTCTGGTGCTGGATGATGAAAAATAGACTTGTGTTCTAGGCGTAAATGGCGATCTGGAAATCTAGATTTTCCTGCATACGCTATTCTGGCGGGATTCTCGTCCTCTACCTCTTCAGTATCAGAGTTACTTTCTTTCTCGCTTACTTGTGCTGCTTTACGTTGTTCGTGTATCTTTATTATTTCTCTACGGATTTTCTTGTACATACTCTCCACAGCACCGACGGTCTTGTGCTTACCCTCGGCTATATTATCACTCCACCTTGTCAGGGTTTTCATTTCAGCCGGATCTTTAGACGGGTAATCTTGTTCTCTTATTAGACAATTGATCAGAAACTTTAATATCATGAGCTGGATCTCGGCTTTCCTTTGAGACATGGCCTCGCTAATGCTTTCTGGATCATCCCCTGTACGGATGAAACGATATATTCTGTCTAGGTCTTCTTTCATATTCGGTAAGGTGACTAGATACTCGGCCACCTTTCTTACACGGAATGAATATAAAACCATATTATCCTAGCCTGGGACTGGATCATAGCCGCATTCGGCAAGGGATTTTCTTATTTCTGCTACAGTCTGATGTCTGGGCGTACGCTGTGACGCTTGTGCATGTAATTCGGCTGTCGTTAAACGCTTGTGTGGCGGCGGGGTTTGAGGAGTACCTCCCCCTGCGGCCCCTAAACTAGAGTCGTCTACTGAGGCTCTTCGTCCTGGCAGAGTGGGAAATGGAAATGTAGGCTGGACTTGTATGGCGGGCTGGACCGGGGGTACCGTGACAGGTACTCCGGTGTCTGGAGAAGCGGGAAGTGCCTGATTTACAGGGACTGGCGGAGCGCGAACAGGATTTGCATATTCTGGGACTGTGTCGTCCAAATAGGACGAAATAAAAATATCAGCTGCGGTCTGTTTGTGACGTAGCTTGGTCGGAACTAACGGTGGCGGGAAATTACTGGATGCCTCTGGGGTCGCTTTTGGCAAGCCCTCGGCAAAGAGAGGATACATACCCCTATTAAGGGCATGCCTCTGTCTGTCTGATTGTTCAGTTTTAACTCGTTCACCAATCTCGATTAATTCCCTTTCTTGGGCTCGTTCCAAGGATTCTCTACTTAATTATGACTTTCTGATTTCTTTTTCGGTTCTTTTATGAGATTCTTTACGCCATAACTCGATGGCATCTTTCTGTGACTGTCTGGCTTTCTTTTTCCATAATGCTTCTTCTACTCGCATGATGCACTCGGCATCCCATGTACCCGATACGGGCCATCTATACTTTTCTTCTAACTGTTTGGTATACTCTACCCATAAATCTAGATACAATATGGCGCTTATGCCATGCTTCTGATACATAAAGTGACCTGGACTGTCCCTCGGCGGAACAGGAACTGCTTCTTCTAACAAACCCTTTCTAGTTTTTAGCTGACGTAATCTCGAAAAGAGAGACATTGTAAACTTGAATCGGAACACAATACAATACACGAGGAACAATAACAATTGGGAGAACAATTCAGGCATACCACGACATTGGAAATACATTGAACAACATCATAACATAACAGTTCGGACAGAATATTACCTGGAATACTGAGAACAGAAACACAAGAATTTCTCGAGAACGGAACAGACTAGAGTTACTGGATGCACTGCTGAAACAGTACGGAACATACCGGTCCCATAAAGGGACGCATCAAGACCCGTATCCACCTAGGTGAACACTTCGTTTGTGAGTCTGTGTACCACCAACCCACGGACCAGAGTCAATTTAGATTGACCCTGTCTAGATACTACCCCAGTAATGGTACTCACCGGGCAGCAAGAACGGAAGGCCTCGGACTGGACTGGACTGCTACGACGACGGACGACGAACTTCGGACTTCAGTTACGGGTGGACCTCCGGATACCTCGGACCTTGGACTCTCGGCTTGGGCTCTGGTCGGGACTCGCCGCGTTCCTCCACCGTCTCGTTTGGATGCTGGACCGCCTCCTCCGTCTCCTCCGTAGGCCTGAGGGATACTTGAAGCAGAAATATCTGCATGTGCACGGTATGGTTCCGTCACGGCTGCAGAGGGTCAGGGGGTCGGCGTGGCTTCACCGACGCGTGGGGAAAGGGCAAGTCCCTATTCGGGCGCCATTATGTGGTAAATAAATAAATAATACCCTATTTTTTAATATGTAAATGAATAACAGATAGCTCAATAAAATAAGAGTCAAGATTCGAGGTAGTAGGAGTTTGCAGGTTTATTACAGCATAAAGGACAGGAACAGGACAACCTGCATAGGAATAGGATGGCAGGGCCCAGCAGCGCTGCTGGTATCAGGATCAGGACAAGGGCAAGAAGGGATAACTTTTAATAACAATACATGAGCATATATACATAACGCAAACACATAGCATTACATTGCAGTAGGCGTAGCAGTGGGTGGAGCAATAGGCGTGACGCGTAGCAGTCGCGAAAGATAAAGGTGAAAGTGGGTGTAACAGGGCGTATACATAGACATGTGATGCAAACGTAACAGAATATGTCATGAATGGGGCGGAAACCATGAAGGGGGCTACCTAAGGAGCCGGGACCTCTAACCTGGTGGTGCGCGCAAACTGGCAATGACGTATCACTAGGAGAAGCTGGGGGCTATGAACTCTGTGCTAGGAGCAGAGACTGAAGTCTGGAGAGTCAGGGCGACATGTACCTAAACAGTATCTAGTATCTGATGTTTAGAGAACATGTTGATATAAACTAGAAGTCAGGAGGGGAAAGGCTGACTTGATTCTAAGACTGGACCATGCATTATTCTACATGTAGTACGTGATGAAGAATATGAAATGACCATTAAATACAGTATTTCTCTAACGTGGAGCCGAAAAGGCTAGACAATGACGGAAACTATTGATGCAGTTCAGTAGCTTAGGAATGCAGAGAAGGAGGACTGAACTGATAACTGGAATCATAACATACTTTTGGCAGACTCAGAGGCAGAGCCAGGCTGGACCGGGCACTGCAAGGCAGGAAGTAAGTGAAGGGTCGAGGATACAGGTGGGGGCTGGATCGCTCCTCAGCGAGGTTTCAGGAGACAGGAGCTGAATCTGGTGTCCAGGCCCTTTTGAGGCCTAGAAACGGGGACTTTACAATGAAATAACGTGCACACTGAGAAACGTGGCAACGTAACTTTACATAGGCCTGATATTCGTAGTATTCACGAGGACTGGAAACTGGCATACTAGAGGTGGATACAACTGTAATTGCGTCATTAATCGAACATAGGGAATGCATATGCATATTTAATCATGCACACATAACATATGATGGATGACACGTAGGGACACAGAACATGGCAGAATTTACTTTTCCACAGGAGAGTTCATTCACCATGTTGAAGAGAAATTCAGAATATCTTTATTCGACTTATTCCAAGTCATACAAAGAGACGCAAAGGAAAAAACACATACAGACAGAAGAATCATATGATAATTACATAAGAAACATACTTAAACATACAATATTCCTAAAAAGCATCTGCTTAAAAAACAAACACATATTAAATACTATATACAAATTTAAGAATTCATTTTATATAAGAAGATGCATTTTTGTTTCCCCTAAATGGGGGCATTTTTAAGAAAAAGAGTTGCCAATGGCTTTAGCTTTAGCCCTTGCAGCTGCCACTAAAAATTTTGCGACGCTAAAAGTAGTGCTAGGATTTGTCAGAAGCTGTAAAAAGAGCAGAGCGGGGCGCACCTGTGTGAACCCTGCTTCTTTCAAGATGGGGAGCAAGTATTTTTTCCTCTGCTCGTGAAACAGACTACAAAACATGACAAAATGCATTGTGTCCTGCACCGAAAAATTGTCGCAGCTGCAAGGAGCAGCTTGTTCCGGCTTCTGCCAGCCGTTAAAAGAACCAAGGTGAAAGTGTAAAAGGTTAAACCTAAATTTAATTAATAAAAACCTATGATAAGGGATTGTGACGTAGCTGAGATAAGGTGCGAGATGGAGTTCGCTAACCAAAAGGTAGTGTGCTCTGACTGCTGGCTTCTTCAGTTCAGCTACCTCACGGCAGGCTTCCTTCCGTTCATAAAATAGCGTCTTAATCAGACCTATGTCTTGAGCCCTGATTTTATCTGGGCAAAAGAAAAGTTCTGAGCGACCCAAGTTCGTGAAGGATTTGATCAAATACTCCAGCCATGGGATTTTCCTGTATTTGTCTAAAGATAAAATATCCTTCAAGATACTGTGGTTCAATGAAAGATCTTCGTTTAACCACATTTTCATCCACATGGTCAGGGGCGCTAAACTCAGTAGGTCTGATAAGTACGTTAAACCCACCTCCTTATGGATAGAATAGGTTGGAGTTGACTGTGGTACAGATAAAAGTGATCTAATGAATCTGTTCTCAGCTCTCTGAATGGGGTCAAGATTTACATGTCCCCACAAAGGGGAACCGTATAAGGCAATGGCCACAGGTTTGCACTTGTAGATTTTTAACAAGGCTTCCATGGGTCTTGCTCCCAACTTACTTGCGAAACCTAAGAGAGCTGAGGCTGATCTAGTAACCGCCAAGCGTTTAGCGCTTATCTGTGGACCCCACGTCCCTTTGTGGTCGAACAAGACGCCCAGATAGGGAAATGTGGTGACCTTGGAGACTTGAGCCCCGCTGCAAAAAAAGGATTTATGGCTCTTTTTTGCACAATCCCGACCCATGACCATAGTGTGCGATTTAGACACGTTGATCTTAAGGTCCAATTTCTCCATGAAGGAACCAAAGGCATTCAGGAGAACCTGAAGACCGATACCGGTGCGGGCAATCAGCACGGCATCGTCCGCATACAGGAGTGCCGGAATTTGGGTGTCTCCTGCACGTGGTACGTCCGTGCCCCTGCCTCGCAGGTATGCCCCCAGGCCGTTAATATAGATCGTAAAAAGCGTGGGGGCCAAAATGCAGCCTTGCCGAACCCCCTTTAAAGATTTAAATGGGGCGTGGCCAACTGCCGAGCATGGTGGCAGCCTGATCAGGGAGCTCCTCGCAGCATAACGGCCCTTCGGCAATATCCTTCACTTATCCGACCCTTCGCCTGCCCGAAGTAGCAACGCTGACTCCTGAACTGGTGCGGCACGCTCCGGTCTGATCCCGGAACAAATCGGAGACCGAGAACTGCCCTGTTCGCCGCTCCCATCCTGCGGCCTGTGCCTGACTGTCTGCACCGGCCTTGAGTGCGGAGGGGATCCCGGCGGAAGTGCACCCTGTCCGGATTCGGCGGAGTGGGCGGCCCCCCTGCCCTTCCCCCCCCCCCCCCCTCCCTAGAGGCTAATCAGCGTGGGTCTCTCCAGCCATATACTTTCCACCTGGCGGCCCCTGGGTATCGGCGCCGCCCCGCACTGCTGGACCGGGCGGTCTGAGGGGGAAATCAACGGACTACGCAGTCCGCGACCCTGCGACGCCGGTGGCCGCCATCTTGGATACACGGCCGGCGCATATCTCCTGACACCGGGGACGCTGCCCTGAGCCCCTGACCCCTGGCACGTCTGCCCGCGGTGAAACCGGCAGAGGGGGACTAGCGCCTGGAAGACGCGCGACGCCTCCCCAGACTGAGGACGCCACACCATAGACGCTGAGGCACATCAACCGGCTCTGAGGTGAGGAGTTAGCCACCACTCAGACCTCATTGCACCTTGGAGGTCGCTTGGCCCTGCACGACATGTTCAATTGATCCCTGCACTCAGTCAGCGAGTGAGGGGGCAGATCGCTGTGCCACGCCGACAGGACACTCTCTGGCCAGGCGGTGGTTGGCCGGGTGTAGGCCACTCTACTGAACACTATAGTCACAGTCCGGTTGATAGCTGGGGACGCTGTGCGAAGCGGTCTGGGGTCTTGACACCGGCTCAGAAGGACCTGCTTATATACCCCACCCCGGACCTACGGACTCGGCCCCGCGGCTAATTGAGGTGTGGTGCCGCAGGGACTGCTATACCAGGCCCCCCACATAATTCAGACGTCCCACGCCATGGCGGGCAAGGGGACCAGGAGCAACTCGACGCAGGCTAAACTAGATAAATTCGCCTACTCACAACACGGACACCCCCAGGCGAGTGGGCGACATTCTACGGGCTCTCCTCCAGACGCGGACGGGGCCAAAAAAGTGACTCTGGAAGATGTAATGAGAACCCTAACGGCGGTACAGACGACAGTGGGGTCCATCTCCTCAGAAGTCACCCTGTTGCGGGCAGACCTCCAGAAAATGGCGGAAAGGGTGTCCCAGGTTGAGGTGGTGACGAAAGCGCTGGTGGACGACACTTCAGACTTGCACATAGCAATGGAGCGCATGAAAAAAGTCAATAAACAACTTCAGGAAAAGCTCGACGACCAAGAAGGACGCTCCAGGAGGAACAACGTACGCATCCTTGGCCTGCCGGAATCAGAGGGGAAGGGTGCGATGGACTTGTACGTCGAGGACCTCATCAAAAATGTACTGCAACCGAAGGGCCTATCTAACTTCTTCTCGGTCGAAAGGGCGCACCGAGTACCTGGCGGAACACCCAAACCTGGGGCTGCACCGAGACCTGTACTGGCCAGACTTTTTAATTTTAGAGACAGGGACGCAATCCTGCAGACGGCCAGGAATTCACCGCCTGTAAAGATCCAGAACTCGACTTTGGCCTTCTTCCCGGACTACACGGCGGAGGTGGCCAGGCGTCGGAAATCCTTCACTGAAATCAAAAAGGCCCTGCGCGATAAAGGATTGCAATACTCGATGCTGTTCCCCGCCAAATTGCGGATTGTGGCCGAGGGAAAGACTTGGTTCTTCGACAACCCGGAGGTGGCACGAGACTGGCTCGACGGATGGCGACAGGTGGGGCTTCCCCGGTGCCCACGGCGAGACCGACAAGATCATCGCAGCGGCGACCCGGCGGAGCAAAGGCCCGTGGACTCTCCGCACGGAGAGGGTGAAGCTGAACTGGGATCGGATCTGGAAAGAGACCCATTTGATTCGGGACAGCCGGTTGCCATTTGAGTATAGCGTTGCCGACTCATTCGCGCCTCTGGAACACATTGAACTCTGGAGTTGGCGGAGCTGAGTAGGGTAGGCATTGGCCGGTGCCTGTAGGGGACTCACCGACCCCACGTGCAAGTAAGATAGTTGGGGACGGGTTTAAGCACTCTGCCAAGTTGGGGATGCGGGCGGGGAATTGTCCGTGGTGCAGGGGAGCAGGGAGGTGGGAGGGAAGAGGGCTTCGGTTGTTCTTGTTTTTGTTCTTTATGTACATGTTTTTGGTTCTAGTCATCGCTCACTTCACATATCATGCATCCATCCTAGATGGCGGCTTGCTCCTTGACAAAGTCACACACTTCACGCGCTCTGCAGCCACCCTGGGCCATAGCTTCCTCCTCGTTGTCTCCGCGCTGGTCACCAGCGCATTGCTGGGATTACCCCCGACACGATCCCATGGCTGATTTCCCTCAGACACTTCCTGCCAGAAACACCGCGGTAACGGTGGGGGTGCCCCCTCTGCGCATGCTCACATGGAACGTCAGGGGGTTGGGTGACAAAATAAAGAGGGGCCTAGTACTGCAGGCGATTAAACGGCAGGGCCCAGATTTGGTTCTACTCCAGGAAACGCACCTTACGGGCACCACCTGCAGGGCACTTGATAGGCGCGGTTACAAGATGGTGACACATGCGGATTTTACATCAGGGTCCAGGGGGACGGGGATACTTTTGAAGAAGTCGTCACCCTTTATACTCACGCACCACACCACAGACGACCAAGGGTGCTTCGCAGCGGTCCATGGCCAATGGGAAGGTACACCGCTTAATGTGGTATCAGTATACATTCCCCCGGCATTACACTCTGTGACGTTACCTGCACTGGGTAGATTCCTGCTAGACCTTCCTGAGGGTGACACGATTATAGGGGGGGACCTGAATGCCATCATGGACGCGGCGTTGGACGCCTTTCCCACTAGGGCCCGCTCCAGAGGTTCTTCACCGCTTCCTGACTTTTTGGAAGCGTTAGGCATTATAGACCTATGGCGGCATCTCCGCCCCACAGCCACCCAGTACACCTTTTATTCTGCGGTCCACAATAGCCTGTCTCGCATTGATTACTTTTTGTTCCTGGGGGGAGGGTTGAGCAGGGCTGACACGATCGACATTCTACCCAGGGGTATATCTGACCACTCACCAGTCATTCTCACCCTTACTACTGGGGAACACAAATGCGCAAGGATCTACCCCATATACCCGAATTATTTAAAAATTCCTAAATTAAGACGGAAATTGAAACTAGCAACGACGCAATACTTTGCAGAGAATGGTGGCTCAGTATCCTCCCCATCGATTCTGTGGGAAGCCTACAAGACCGTCCTGCGAGGGGTGGCGATCACAGCTATTACGGGTCATAAGCGTGACTCCCGGAAGGAACTCACGGAACTAGAATTAGCCCTCCACGATGCCAACACGGCGCACATGACGGACCCTTCCCCGGCCAAGACGCACACACTTAAATTACGACAGCAGCAATACCAGGCGCACCTGAGAACGACCGAGAAGGGATACATGGCGAACACCAAGCATAGGATTTACGAAGTAGGCGACAAGGCGGGGAGAATGTTGGCATGGCTGGATAGGAGAGAGGGAGGCGCGAAGGGAATTAAGAGACTCGTTAGTACGGACGGCAGCTCCATATCGCACCCAGAAGACATAGTGCACGCGTTAGCGAGTCATTTCCACACAATCTACACACCGGAACACACCGTCACTGCCCAATTGGCGGCGGCATCGCTGGAGGGCATTGTCCTCCCCGGCATACAGCCGGAGGCTGCACAAGAGTTAGAAGCGGATCCCTCGGAAGAGGAAATCCAGTTGGCAATACATTCACTGCAATCGGGCAAAGCCCTGGGACCTAACGGCCTTCCGGTGGAATGGTATAAGTCAATGGCATCTGGCCTCAGTGGTCCCCTGCGGGACATGTATCTGGACAGTAGGGACCGGGCTGAACTACCGTTGGACCAACGTACAGCCACGATAGTAGCTATACCTAAGCCGGGTAAACCCCCGGAAGTCTGCACCTCATATCGCCCGATTTCATTGTTAAATGTAGAAGCCAAAATACTGGCTAAACTTCTGGCCAACCGCCTGATGCCACACCTGGCTACCCTGATCCACCCCGACCAGTCGGGCTTTATGCCCCATAGGAGCACGGCACTGAACCTCAGGAGAGTTCATGGGGTACTGGCGAGATCTCACCTTCTCACTGAAAGGGCAGTGATCCTTTCCCTAGATGCGAAAATGGCTTTCGACCTAGTGGAATGGGAATACCTCTTTGAGGTGCTTGCACGTGTGGGCTTTGGACCGAAGTATATAGCCTGGATACGGCTATTATATACTAATCCGGTGGCACAGGTGATATCTAATGGCCATACCTCCCCGACGTTCCCATTGAGCAGAGGTACTCGACAGGGGTGTCCTTTGTCGCCCCTGCTTTTCGCTTTAGTGCTGGAGCCTTTAGCTATCCTGATCAGGCACACGCCCTTGTTTAGAGGCATTCAGTGGGAGGAGGGATGGGAGGACAAGATCTCCCTTTATGCCGACGATATGCTTATTTACATGGTCGATCCTGATTGTGGCATCCCAGCCCTCCTAGACATTTGCAACACACATGGGGAAACTTCGGGCTATACCCTTAACTGGTCCAAATCCATAATCTACACACTAAAGGGCCCGGCGCCAAACCTGCCGACTGACTGCCCTCTGGCGGAACCGGTGACCTCCTTCAGGTACTTGGGCATTACCATTGTGCCCTCTGAAACAGATTTCTTCACTAGCAACCTCAACCCACCACTAGACCGACTACGAGCTGATGTTAGACACTGGGCGACCCTGCCCCTCACCATCTTGGGGCGCGCAGCCTTATTCAAGATGATGGCACTCCCCAGATTTTTGTATGTGCTGGAAAACACCCCGCATCTTGTCCCTCCACGTTACTTTACACAGATAGCGGCATTGGTCTCCGCTCTCCTATGGAGCAAAGGTACAACACGAATAGCTTACGATAAATTGGTTAAAAGTTGGTATGAGGGGGGAATAGCACTTCCCAATATTCAGATGTATTACTGGGCGGCTCAACTTAAAATAATTAACCAATGGATCCACGCCCCGAGACATGATCCGGCATATAGGGCAGATTGGGCACAATTGGGGTCAGACTCCATGCTGTCGGTACTGTATAGTAAACCGCAAATTAAACGTCTAAGCGGCCCGACGCGACATACTGCTACCCTTTGGCATACAGCGCAGGCACGACTAGGCTGGACGGGCAAGATAACCAGAATGACACCTCTGTGGGACACGAAAGCACTGGGCAACCTTAGAACCTGCAAGGGTTTCACGCAATGGGACCGAATAGGTATCTCCACGGTGGGGGACCTTTGGGAGGGGGACACGGTGGTACCGTTCTCACACCTTCAACAACAATATGACCTCAGACCCACTGAAATGTTTCGCTATGTCCAAATTAGACACGCGCTGCTCCAAGCGATACCGCAGAACACTGTTCTGCCGGAATCCTCGCCGCTTGAAGACAGACTGTTAACGGACTATATGCACCAGAGCGCCACTTCCCTCACTTACAAAAAATTAATCAACAACTTAAAAAACCCACGGCGAAACTTAAGGAAAGATGGGAGGGGGAGATAGGTATGATGGATGACTCAGAGTGGAATGAGGCCTTGGCTTCACCGAAGGAAATAGGCATTTCAGCCAAATTTAGACTGGTACAACTAAAGATATTACATCGCATTTACTACACCAGGACACTGCTTCATAAAATACATAGAGCGCCCAATCCCTTTTGCTTGCGGGGTTGCGGGGAGGAGGGGACACTGTTCCACACACTCTGGGATTGCCCCGGGATACAGGGATACTGGGCACAGGTTATGCGCACCATGTCCCAGGCACTTGGGATTTCCATTATGCCAGATCCGCGTAAATGCCTTCTGAACATTTGGGACCCCAATGACCTGAACAGATATGGTGTCATATGGGCCACACTTGCCATGACAGTAGCAAAACGTGATCTTGCACAGAAATGGGGGGCTCCGGAGGTGCCCACTGTGGACAGATGGGCTGCAAACATGGACTGCCTGATGGTCACGGAACGAGCGGTGTATGTCCTCCGGGCAGCCCCGAAAAAATGGAATAAAGTGTGGACCAACTGGAATGTTTATAGGGGGGACATCTGTGAGCCCTTGCCGGAGGATGAAGACCTAGATTCTGATGGGGAGGAGGAGTGATGGCTAAGATGGAGAATTATGCCTGGCGATATTACTTGTGATGAAAAAGGGGGTTTCGTAGCGATGTGTCCAGTCGCGGGGGCGAGGGAGCGTGGTTGGGTGAGGAGAAGTACGCACACTACTTAGGAGTGATGACACCAAGTTGGGGAATGGGGGGGAAATGTTTCTTAATATGTTCCGCAACTGTTTCGTAGGTTGGGCACTATAACACTGCTACTTTACTGGTACAGCTCAGTAGTAATGCCTAATTGATGTGTGGAATTACATGTATAGGCTTTACGCAGACAAATTGTGATTGTGTCATAACAAAGTGTTACTGAAGATGATTTTGTTTTACTGTTCCGTGAACCTGACTATGCCGAATATATGTAATGTTCTCACTGAATGTGCCACCTTTTATATTAATAAAAGAGAATTTAAAAAAAAAAAAAAGATTTAAATAAAGGGGTACACCTTCCATTGTTAGACACTCGGACAGCTGCAAAAAGTTCCTGGTGCAAAGTGGCCATAAATGTGACCAAAGCTTTGTCTATGCCTAGTTCCAGTAGGATCGACCATAATTTGGACCTATTGACAAGGTCAAAAGCCGAGGAGAGGTCCATAAAAGCTAAATACACGGACCCCTCCTTGGCCACCGTGTACTTTGAAATGAGTAAGTGCAAATTAATGCATTGCTCGATTGTGCCTTTTTTTTCTCTGAAACCATATTGCAATTCTGAGAGCCCACCACAGCCCTCCACATTCTCCCTTAATCTATGCAAAAGGACTCTTCCCAGAATTTTTACAGTTGAGTCCAAGAGTGAAATAGGTCTATAGAATGCTGGGTCGTCCCGCTGGCCTTTGTTTTTATAAATAGGGACGATGGTAGATATTGCCCATGATGCGGGTGCTAAGTTATCAGTAACAGCATTGAACACATTGCACAAAACGGTCGACCATAGTTTAGGTGAATACATAAAAAAGTCAGCCGGGACTCCATCCGGACCGGGTGCCTTATGTTTTGTGGTTTCCTTAAGTGCATTTTCAACTTCTTGTGGGGTAAAGATGATAGAGTGAGCGGGTCCATTGTACAATAAACCCTTGTTGCCCACATCCCCCTCGTCAGCCTCATATACACTTTTAAAGAAAGACAGCCATTTATCATCAGCAATCACACAGTCCATGGGTTCATTTTTATCCTCGGAGAATAAAGGCTGCTTGATAATCTCCCAGAACCTCCTACTATCCTTCAATACTGCCGCTGACTGGAGGTTTTCCCATGTTTCCTGTTTGATGGAGTCTTTACGATTTTTTATTGCTGACTTATAAACTTTCCTTAGCCTCGCGATTTTATCTGTTGCCCTCGGTACAATTTTTAGTGCCACCATCAGGTCTCTGTGGGCCTTTGAACATGCTGTGTCGAACCAACGCTTGTGTCCTTTGGGTCCTTGAATCGGTTTAGCTAACAAGTCCCTAGAGACCTGGACACATATCTCCTCAAAGGCCTCTACAATCTGTTTCCCCTGGGCATCCGGATTCTGACAGAGCTCCACCTGTTCTTTTATCTTAGGGAAACATTTTTTGTAGAAATTATCCGGGATCACTTTTGCCCACTTCAGCCTTCTATCTTGGTCAGTGGTCCTCAGGGGATGTGAAGCTTTTACAAATGATGGTGAGACGCCCATCTCGACTCCCCATGCCACTTCCAATAATACTGGGTTGTGATCGCTATAGTGGGTTTCTACGGTGCGATAAGCAATAGTTCGGTTGAGAATACCCATTGAGACGAAAATGTAATCTATCACCGTTCCATGATTGCCACCCACAAAAGTTGGAGTTCTCGAACCAAAGTCGGGTTCAAATAGATTATAGGTGGCAAGTAGGTCTTCAAGCTCCTGACCCTCTATGGTATGTACAAAGTGAGGACCTAATGGTACCACATCTTCCATTTCATCAACTTCCAATCCCTTACAATCAAGGTTACACAAATGAATGTTAAAATCACCTACTAAAATAAACTCAGAAGCGGATACGATATTCTGTAAGACTCTGTTTAAAATACTGTCCAGACTGGCAATATTACGGCCGGCGTAATCGCTATTCCCAGAATTGTAAAAATTGACGTATAAGGTCCTGCTGGTTTTGCTGATCACCCTTTCTACTATTAAGATATTGTCGGAATCAGTGGTGATCTGCCTGAAACTTCCTTTTAAGTTCAGAGCAAAAAAGAGCGCCAGGCCCCCTTTAGCCCTGACCGATCTGCCTGGAACTGCAGGTTGTATGAAACTAGTAAACCCGTCCCACCAGATATTACTAGATGTGACCCAGGTTTCTTGCAGAGCGATAATGTGATGTTCAACGATAAAGCTCCGCCAGACTGGGTCCTGATTTTTAGAATTTAGTCCTGCTACGTTCCAGCTTATGACCTTACATGAATCAATAGTTTCGCCTGGCTTGTTACCGCCCACACGGTCTCCTTGCGATGTAGCTGGTGAAGGAAATACCTCTCCAGTTTCCCCCTGACCGCGACACTGTGTGTTTTCTCCATTGACGCCCAGTTTCTCACTGACCACAAGCCCAGATAGAGTTAGTTGTTTGGTGAGTTTTATAGATGGATTAGACTCAGCCACCGCCTTACCGGTTTGCGAACTAGGGTGTTTCTCTGTTATGATATCGTTGCTACTAGTTTTTTGGTTGCTGGGCCCTCGCTGATCTGCTCTTGTTGCAAGTCAATCGCAGGTGTTTAGGTCAGCTAAGGGGCCAAATCTATTTCCTGTGGGGATACCCCACACGGATGGGTTAGATGGCTGATTATAGCCGTTATAAGCTGCGTTCCAACTTGGATATAAACTATTTGAGTGGTTCGAAAAAGGGACCGATCTCTGCCACAATGTGGGCCTAAGGCCCCACTCGTTGTGATTGTATCCCAAAGGACCTGGCCCCCACCCGTTTGTTCTTAGATCCTGCTGCCGATCAAACTGATGATTTTGCTTGTACGGGTAACCAGGTCTACCTACGTCCCGCTGTACCATTGATTGGAACCACTCAGTTGGATGTTGTAGGCTAGTAGCCCTCCCCCAGCTACCAATACTAGTAGACTTGTGTTGCCTGATGGTATTTGGCACAGTGGCTGGCTGAATCTCATCATAAAAGAACTTGAGAGTCAGTGGGATTATAGAACCACTGCGACGTTGTGGTGGAAACACATTATTTAAAATATCTGGGAGGACATCGGCATTTGCAAAATTTAGAATAACACAGTCGCCTTTAAACTTATTGGGCTTACTGCCAATCCAAGATACCCTCCTGGTGAAAACTATGGCCCCAGCCAGTTTATCTAGCCCTCCTTCGGCCATGTACATATTATTGGAGAGCCAGTGCAGGGCTTTGTCTTTTAAACCCTGATTAGACTCAGTTTTTTCTTGAACAAGGACTGGAACATTGGCCAACACCAAGACTACCGGAGAGGCTTCCACAATAAATTCTGCAGCGGGAGCCTCTTGGTGCGCAACCACTGTTGCATCGGTTATGCTAATTTGAGGGGCTCCGGTTTCGGCATTCTGATCCATGACATGTGGTAAAAGCAATGAGGGAGAAGGAACCAGCCCTTGTTGAATATTCTGAGTGGGCTGTAAATTACTTTCGGTGGGGGAGTCCTCTTCGTCCGTGGATATTAGGTCTGTTACGAGGGAAGAGAGATTCTCTACCTCTTTAACCAATACATTCTGTACCCCACTCAACTTCTTCACTTCTGCAGTCAATTTGTCCACTTTCCCAATCAAAGGTTTGATTATAGACCTGATTTTGATGTCAATCATATCTTGGATCCGATTGAGAAGAAAATCATCGCTTATTCGTTTGGACTCGGAATCCACCTCAGCAGCGGTATGTTTGGCCGCCCTCCTAAGGGGAGGTGTTGCGGGCTTTTTCTTGCCTAGGTGCTTTCCCCCTCGTTTAGTAGGTAGCTTTCTACACGCTCTGACCGCGCGTGTTTTTAGCTGCGGAGATAGTTGATCTTCATTCTGGGTGGTTGTCTGACTGTTTGAGTCTATGAGGGTATTGTCTGACAGATCTATCAAATCGTCTCTACCCATCGAGGACTCCAAATCATCGGTGGCCTCAATGACATTTTCTGAGGAATCAGGATCAGCCATAATGAGCGAAGAATTGGCTGACAAATGGTCAGACATTGAGGTGCTGGCAGCGACTATTGATGGACTTGCTTCGGGCATCACCGGTGATTGACTCAACCCCAGAGATTGTCTACGCTTATTATTAATACTACTAACGACTTGGACAAGATACGAGTCTAAAGTGTTCACGGCTTCAACTGGGGCAGGTACCAATTTTTTCCCCATGCTATATACTGTACCTTAGGGGAACTTTCAAAGGATGGCGATGTAAGTCATACGACTGTGATGTAAAATGACAAAGGGAGGTCTCTTAACAATAGGCTGTGCCCAATATCAAAACAAATGCACAGTACCTTGGTATTCCCGAGTTCGATGTCAGGGAACTGGCCTTGCCTGGCCTTCTCGTGCCTCTGAGGGCCTCAGAGGGCCCGCCCTTTGCCCGGGCTTCGCCCCGGGCGACCCGCTCGCGTCCCGCGACGCTGAGGGCTTTCGATCTTATGCAGCCCCTCCCGTCGCTTCTCCCGCGTCGGGGAACGCGCCGCCGCTAAGCCTGATGGGAAACGTAGTCCCAAGGCGGCGGCGCGACTGGTGGCGGGATTCTGGCTCTGTTCTCCGGTCTGGCTGGCGTGCGTGGCTCTCCGTGTGCTATTCTCCGCTCAGGCACACTCAAATAATGCTTTGGGCACTTTAAGGATGACTGCTTCTCCCCACCGCTCCACCGAGGGCTTTCGATCTTATGCAGCCCCTCCCGTCGCTTCTCCCGCGTCGGGGAACGCGCCGCCGCTAAGCATGATGGGAAACGTAGTCCCAAGGCGGCGGCGCGACTGGTGGCGGGATTCTGGCTCTGTTCTCCGGTCTGGCTGGCGTGCGTGGCTCTCCGTGTGCTATTCTCCGCTCAGGCACACTCAAATAATGCTTTGGGCACTTTAAGGATGACTGCTTCTCCCCTCACTGTTGAAGAGCTCTTTGCTGTTGTGTATGTTGTTGTCGATGCGTTTCTTGAAGGAGGGCCTTTTGGCGGGTCTGATGAGTTGGTGGTGTCTGCGGATGGCGCTCTTGAGGGCTGCATTGCTGTCCGGTGTCTGTTTATGGTGCCACTTCTTCTCGAGCCCTCAGCAGGTCTGCTTGAATGCCTGGAGGTTGGCAGTGACCAGATGACTTTTCTGTTTGAGGGTTTCTTAATCGGGCGAGAGTGTTGGCGCAGTTGTCCATCCATTACCTGAGGTTGCGGGCGGCAGTGTCGGTGGTGTCAGTTGGTAGGTTTCGGGGGAGGGTGGCGATTAGCTGGTCTTCAGTGATTTTGCTCCAGCTGCAGTGGGGGGTCCGTTGTGTGTGGTAGTGCGTGCTGGGTTTCTCGAAGGTGAAGTGGATGCAGCGGTGGTCAGTCCAGTGGAGTTCGGTGATGTGGCTGAAGGTGATGTGGTTGCTGGTGGAGAAGATGGTGTCAAGCGTGTGTCCGGCGGAGTGGGTGGGAGTAGTGACGAGCTGTTTGAGTCTGAGGTTGGCGAGGTTGTCGAGCAGGATGGTGGAATTGCTGTTGTTGGTGTTCTCGAGGTGGAAGTTCAGGTCTCTGAGGAGGATGTCGTCCATGGATGCAAGGACTTGCATGCTGATGAAGTCGGCGATGGAGTCGCTGAACTGTGGCCAAGATCCACGGGGTCTGTAGACGAGGGTTCCTCTGAGGGTGGTGTTGAGGTCGATGTGGATCTGGAAGTGCAGGTGTTCAGCGGCGCTGTGGGTGTCATCGGTGCGGGTCGAGATTCTGAGGGTGTTCCTGTGGACGATGGCGATTCCTCCTCCTGCTCCATTGGTGCGGTCCCCGCGGGTGATCTTGTAGCCGTCCGGGATGGCAATGGCGATGTCGGGTGCCAAGGAGGGGTTCATCCAGGTCTCTGTTAGGAAGGCGACGTCAGGGGAGGATGAGTCGAGTAGGTCCCAAAGTTAGATGGTGTGCTTGCAGGCGGAGCGGGTGATGAGTAGTATGCGTCTGAGGTGGTTGCGTCCTACCCAGGTGGGCGAGGTGGCGGCTTGGAGGCTTGTGAAGCTGGTGCTCGGGCAGAAGAAGGGTCCTTGGGTGCACTTCGGGGAGGCCAGGAAGCAGGTGTATGATCGGTAGGCGTTGAATGCGTGGAGGGTGCTGGCGTTGTAGTGGCAGCGGGTGTCTTAGTATTCACGGGGGCCAGGGAGTTTGGCCTGGGCATGGTCCAGGTGTGGACAGGTGCATACGGGCTTGCCTTTGGTGCACCTTTGGTGCACCAGCGGCACGCCCGCTGCGCCTGTCCCCACAGCAGCCGCCATAAGAAGGGGAGGTGGGAGGGAGGAGCAGCTGGGAGACCGGAGTGGGACGAATGGGCGAGCGGGGAGGTGGGGCTGGAACACTAGAGGGCTACAGAGCAAAAAACGGGTGGAAAAGCACAGAATACAAAGAAAGGCATGCTATAGACAAACCAACTGAAGTGATCCGAAGTAATAGATCAGATCTGTGGTTAGGCCCAAGACCAGTAAATCCTTGACCGATAACTCAGTTACCCCTCTTTTTAATGGTGGACAAAAACCCACACACGTACCATGGTCACAAATGGATAAAGAGACTTTATAGGCTCAAATTACCACATCTGTGGGGCTATTTTTATTTAGAGGTAGGGCCACCACCTCCACGGAGCTCACTTAAATATGGAGCAGGAGAGCGCATGGACCACCCCACACCCTGGGGACCATCATCTTCCTGGGGCTCAGATAAATATGTAGCAGGGGCCGGACGGATCTCCCCCAAAACCCTGGGTTCCCCACCTCTTTCTTTTTATTTTAAGAAGGAGCACCCCAGGGAGCACCACTTTTTTTTTCTTTTTTAATTTAAAGGAGGAGTGGGGGCCGCACGGCCCCCTCTCTCTGGCCATTCACGGCCTTCGGGCCACAACCTGCCTGGGGCAGGCCCATGAAAGTGAAAGGCGTGGGCTGCGCAGCCCCCCTTTTGGAGCCAATAATGACCCTGGAGACTGCCACCCCCCAGGGCTCCTGCTATGTCCCGGGGTATCACCCCGGAACATAGCTGTTTGCTGTTACCTGGTGGGAACTTTGACAGCTCCCGCCAAGTCAGAGCACACACTCCACTTCCAGTAAGCGAAAGCTGAGAAAATGCTCTTGCTTGCTGGAAGAGGAGCTTTCGTCTGTTTCCCAGGGAAACAGACAAAAGGATTGCTCTGACAGACAGAGAGCTGAATGTTCCTCAGCTCCCTGTCTGTCAGAGCATGGCTGGCTCCCACAGAAGTTGGGGAGCCGGCAGGGACCGCGGGCCCTTGAGGCTCCACCTGAAGTCCCAGGGGAAAAAAGCAACAAGAGTCAAAAAAAGAAAAGGGCAGAATAAAGGTCAGCAACGAGCAGAAAGAGACAAGATAAAGGTGAGAAATGAGCAGGAGGCGGCAGAATAAAGATCAGAAATGAGCAGGAGGCAGCAAAATAAAGGTCAGCAACGATCAGAAAGAGGCAAAATAGAGGTCAGAAACAAGCAGAAAACAGCAGAAACTGAGCAGAACCCACTCAGGCAACAATCAGGGTTCTTGGCCCCCAACGACCCTCAGCAACCAAGGGGACTTCCTCTCCCAACCAGTAGTGCGCAAGGAGGCCCCTTTGCAGTGTGGTAGAGAAAGGAGGCGGGCCTCCAATGAGGTATCAGCGATCCCGCTGTAGCGGACTTACTTGTGGTACAATGGTTTTTTTGGCCCCCAACGACACTCCGCAGCCAAGGGAAGTTCATCCCCTAAACAGTACTGCACCTAGAGGTGTGTTAGCAAAGTAGTCAAGAAAGGGACTGGGGCTTCCTACGAGGTCTCAGCAATCTCGCTGTGGGGGATCTACTTGTGGCAACAATAGGGTTTCTTGGCCCCAAACGACCATCAGCTTTCAAGGGGATTTCCTCCCCCAACCAGTAGTGCACCAGGAGGCGCATTTGCTGAGTGGTTGAGAAAGGGGGTGTGGCCACTGATGAGATCTCTGCAATCTCACTGTGGGAGACTTACTTGTGGCAACAATGGGGGTTCTTGGACCCCAGCAACCCTCAGCAACCAAGGGAAGTTCATCCTGAACCAGTAGTGTGCCAGGAGGTACGTTCGCAAAGTGGTTGAGAAAGGGGGCGGGCCCTCCGACGAGGTCGCAGCAATCCTTCAGTGGGGGACTTTTTGGTGGTAACAGGAGGGATTCTTGGCTCCTATATCCTTTCAGCATCCAAGGGGACTTAATTAAGGGTGGTGGATCAATACTTCGCCTGCTCACGGTACTCCGTGGAATTTGAAAGAGTGTTTCAGTAAACTCTGTGAACTCTACTCAGGCCTATAAAAAGAGCTACAATGAAGGTCAGCTTTGAGCAGAAAGAGGGAAAATAAAGGTCATAATTGAGCAGAGAAAGGTAGAAAATGAGCAGAACCCACTCAAACAGTCACACACCCACTCAGAAACCCACTGAGACACTCGCACGCCCACTCACAGACCCAGTGAGACACTCAGTCACACACCCACTGAGACACTCATACACTCACTCACTCAAAGGTTACAGGTTACAGTTAGGAAATAACATTAAAAAACTGTAGAAATTTACAGAAAAAAACAAAGGTTACAGGGACGATATAGTAAAGAAATTTAATTTTAAAAAACCTTATAAAGTCACTGAAAAAAACAAAGGTTATAGTGACTTTATAGATCGGTTCAAATTTCTCTTGTACAAAACAATAGAAATTCAGCAGTTATAGTTACCTGAGCTAACTATAACTTACGCCCCTGCAATGCACCTCTTATGACCTAGCATATTACATCACTCATGACATGGTCAGTGACATCACTTATGGCATCTCAAATGTCATCACTGATCATCCACAGAACCACGCACATACCTCCTCACACCCCAGTGCAACATCTCATACACCTACTCCCACACCCACACAACCACTCATATACCCTTTTACAAATGCATACAAATATGCACCCACCCACTCATTCATAGAGCTGCTCACACACCCACGTACTCACTCGTACAGACACTCACACACCCACTCACTGCTAAGGTGAGCTGGTGCGGGACTCAGGATTAAAGCGTGAGCCCAAACTGTGAGTCGTATGCTGTGAAGTCATGTGCCCTGGCCACTGCACTACACCTGTGGAAGTAGTGTCAGCATGTGTTTATACCTACTAGGATGAACTACTGACCCATACTGGTCTGAAAGTCCTTGGGTACGGAACATATGTGAGGTATTGTCTAGAGTCTCATGGTGCTAAGCTGAGCTGCTGCTGGACTCGGGGTATGAAAGCGTGAGCCCAAACTTTGTGTCATATGCTGTGAAGTCATGTGCTCTGGCCGCTGTGCCACATCTGTCCAAGTAGTGACAGCATGTAGTTATACCTACTCGGAGGAACTTTTGTTTCGAACATTGTAACATGTGTATGGCGCTTAAGGGGTGTTATACAGGGAGTGCGAAGGTAAATTCACATGTATCAAATCAATTCGATATTTGTAAAGTGCAAACTACTCACTCCTATGGGTCTGATGGCACTGGGGGCGTAAGCTGAGATGCTGCCGGACTCAGGGTAAAGCCGCTGAACTAGTGACCCCTACCAGTCTGAAAGTGCAGGGTACGGAAATTAAGTGAAGTATTTCCTAGAGTGTCATGCTGCTAAATTGAGCTGCTGTCAGACTCGGGATGAGACCGTGAACTCAAACTGTGTAAGCTATGCTGTGAAGTCATGTGCTCTGGGCGCTGTGCCACACCTGTCCAACTTGTATATGGTGCTTAGGTGGTGTTGTACAGGGAGGGCGAAGGTAAATCAATACGGTATTTGTGGGTGAGTAGAGCCGGTGATCAAAGCGAGAGCTCTGTGCTGCAAAGTCAGATGGTCTGGCCGCTGCACCACAGCTGTGTGGAGAATACATTTTGGCATGGGTCCAGGAGTTGCTGTTACCTGGCCCTAAAATAGCAAGCCTAAGTTGTCAGTTATAGGGTGGCTCTAAAAAGAGCCCTTGCGTTCATTAGTTGGAGCTACATATCAGTACGGATGCACAGCTTCAAGTTATTCATAAAAACTCGATTTCCCTGATCGGTGAAGTGTACTCCATCACTTCTGTAGATA
The DNA here is from genome assembly GCF_964261635.1 of Lissotriton helveticus. NCBI lineage: Eukaryota > Metazoa > Chordata > Amphibia > Caudata > Salamandridae > Lissotriton > Lissotriton helveticus. The sequence goes on along the minus strand of NC_136061.1, from coordinate 595,728,394 downwards.
TCGGCCATATAAAAAGTATGTTGTTGTTGTTGTAGATCGACCCCATTCTATGGTCTCTGAGGTATGCAGACACAGCTGTGTTGACATTTTTCCATCTGAGGACAAAATTGTTTCGACCATTTCCACTTCTGTCTTTGGCATATATTGGAATATACAAAGACAGTTGGAGGCAAAAGTAACATCAATTGTCCAAAAGTGTCCTTCATAAGCATTTCCAAACCTACTCCAGTCAATGTGCCTAGGTCATTTCCACCACAATGCACAATCATGAGGTCAGGGTGTGGAAGATGCCAAGAGGTTTTAACCAAAGGCAACAATTGGTGCCACTTCAATCCTCTCTGTGCAAACCATTTAATGTCCACATTTTGTAAACCTAGGTCTAAGTCAATACGTCTCTGTTCTCCATACCTCTTGCACCAGAAAATATAGCTATGTCCTACGATCCACACAAGCATTTTGAAGGTATGGCTGAAAGGTATGGAAAGATGTCTGTGGCTCATGCAGTTCCTTCGTAGAATATGAGATATGTTTAAAGATGGGAACTACTTTTTTTTGCCATACAAAACATTACCTGATTGGGAGATGAAAAGCATTTTTTTTTTTTAAAGTAGGGTGCACATTCGTTTTGTGGAAAAGCATCTTTGTGATTGGTTAAGAAAAAGCAGTTTCAACGTGGAGTACATATCATAGGATAAAATTTGCTCAACTCAACCACACCTACTACTTGCTACTTGCATTTGGAAGGCACTGTTCGAACTTTAAACAATTGTGAACTTTTAACCTGCCGTTAAATGTTCAAGTAAATGTTGCAAAAAAATATTGTTAGGTTTAACAAAATTGATGAACACTTAACCTGCACATGTTGTAGAATGTTCTAGAAAGGACTTTTGAGTGTGGATGTGTACTCGTTGTTCTCAAATAAGGGAGTGCGTAGTGTGGGAGACGAATGCAAATATTATCGTATCTGTCAGGGGGGCTGGCCACTTGCAAGTTCCTTCTCGGAGCAGCAGATGTGCTTGCGCAAGATAGCTTAGACAAATAACCTTTCATCCCTACAGTAACTTCTCCAGCTGCATTCATACAGGATGTGTAAAAAGGCTGGACGTGGGTATTATGGGATGTCTGCGAACCTGGTCATCATAGATGAGATGCCCACCACGTGGCACATGGGCGGGTTCACTGTGTGTTACGTTGCCAAACAGCTGCTCCACCCTCCGACGAGCCCCAACACTTTTGAACGGTGCACTGTTGTATCCTGTGCACTCGTACGGCACACCTTTGTAATGCCTATTCGTGCATGTCCTGCAGCTTTCCAACTACACCATGACAGTGCCATTTGGAGGTGGTGCATGCACCTTTACAACAATGACTGCTGCGGCCCTTGTGGCAGGCCACACCTGAACAAATAGACACACTTACCTCACTTCCTGCACACAAACATGTCCGAGACACCCCGATCCCTTTGCCCGATAGGCACACCCTTGCGCTGAACTGTGTACGCCGGACCAGCACACGCTGGTTGTACATGCAGGAGGATGCATGCGTAGCTACATGGCCAGAGTCACTGCCAATGCTGAGGTGACATGGTAACTTCTGCTGAAGACAACACACTGTGATGTTGCAGGGGCCGTGCCTGTCATGCTAACACAATGACCACAGGAACACACTTGCTCAGATGCAGGTTTGGGGGGCGTTGGAGGTCCTGGGGTTGTTGCGATGAGTCTTGTGGCCCTAATTGGTATCCCTGTATCATGCTCATTGACTCTATGGCACCTGTGGGTGTTCTGATGTCGTTCTTGGCTGTGTTCCCTTTCATGCTGCAGGTAGTCGCCCTGCTTAACACCAGCAGACAGCTGGTGTAAAATCCCTGGTGCTAACGTGAGTTATCGCCGGAATTTCTTTCGCATTGCAGTTGTTGTGAAAGTTGTGATGTGATTTTTTTCGTGTGCAGAACAATAAACGAACTGGGCAGTGTATCCCGTCAAGATCTAGTACCTGACGCACTATTCCCAATCAATATAAATACAATGAGATTTCTTCATTGATTTTGTGTGTACACTGTAAGTGCAGCCACTGCCTCAGTGCAATTCAATACAGGATTTTAGTATTCAGAATAAATCGCAAAGGTGCACCTCGTGTCTTTTTGCACGGGAACGGCTACTCTGCATTTCATTATCAGCACTTTAATGCAACTAAAGTTGAGATAAATCGAACACACTATTCAGATGTTGGTGCAAACTGCAGACATCACCAGTATTCCCACGATAAGTTCCCCAAAATGTAAAACTGTGGTGGATACCACCAAATAACAGTAATAAGAACAAGAAAGTGTCACACAGCCAAAAACGTTATTTTTTTTTCAAACTTTTTTTTATAAACATATATATATATAAAAGATAAACTATAGAATCGGCAAATGTCCTCTCATGTTTTCACATTTGGGCAGGAAAGATTTTGTTTCCTGCCCAAATGTGAAAACATGAGAGGACATTTGCCGGCGTAATTTGAGAATGAGGCGTAATTTGAGAATGAGGTTTCTCATTGTTTTTCTTAATATGCGTGTTTCTATTATAGATCTGCTATTATGTAAGAATTGATATAAGATCAATTTAGTACTTATGATTTTATGTACTAACAGTATGGCGCTTATGCGTCAGTCCTCTCTCTATGTCCCACACTTTGACCTGTGTGTTTTTTTGAAATAAAATGGCGCCTTCGAGCGCGGTGCGATGTAACTACATTGAGGAAGGAAGCGCAGCTTCCGAAACGCGTCTGTGCAAGTAAAGTTGCTGTTGGAAATCTAAGATTCCCGTGTGTGCAGTCCTTATTTTCCAACCCGGGACCGGGAGGGATCGAGCTTTAATTTACAGAGCGCGAGGCTCCGACGCGCTTGGACCGCACCCGTCTACAAGAGTGCCACGCACTTTGGGGCAGAGAGCGAAGATTGAATCGACGCCGAGCACCGCCCCCACCCGTGTGAAGAAATTTTGGGAGACACGCATAACCTGAGGTTTCTGTAATTGAACTACGGACAGAAAAAGTACTCGGCGCACCCCGACTGAAGCAGGGTAAGCCGTTATACATTTTGTCCATATCTTCAGATTGAACCTGCAATTGGGCTCCCTCCTACACGGGTGGTTGGTTTTGACGAGGGAACAGAGAATTATTCCTCTACACAGCAACAATAAGGGTAACCCGGGAGCGGGTGGACCCAAATACAAAACAAAACTATGTTTAATATTTCGCAACGTCGCGATCTGGCGACTGGAATGTTTAAGAATAAGAATCCTGACGTCACCACTCCAGCGGTAACAAAACTAACTGTAGCCTCAAGCCCACTAGCCACGCAATACGGGAAACTTGAGAAACTGTACGAGCGTGAGCTACGCAAGTGGTGGGAAGGTACATCACTTCAAGGGTACATAGAAGTTAAAAGAGTGCCGAGAGGACTGCGGATATTTACAATCCCCGCTTATGAGAACCCGGATCCTCTGCTCTTGGACACTTGGGCAGCGCATATCGCCAAATCCTGTGAAGGCATGCTAGAAATTTTGGTTCAATTTGCCTGGAGCGACAGGGACAAGGTCCTCAAGGAAATAGAAATTATTGAAACCGAACTAGCAACCAATGACGATAAAAATCAACAGGATCAATTAAGGGCTCAGATGAAGAAACGATTGGAGAAATATGAGGTGAAAATACGTACTCTGAAGCAAGAAAAATTTGATAGGGACGAAAGGGACTATGCCATGGGGCGAGTTCTCAGGTTCTCGAAAAAGTATGACCAAACACGGAAGGATTTGATCAGCAAAAACAAAGGGGCTGGTGTGGCTGCATCAGCACAGGTAGAAACATCTGAGTCCGAAGTGACAGAGGGAGAACAATCAGATGAGGAGACAAGAGATACCCCAAAACAGACCAGCGACACCCCTTTTCAGCAGGAGTTTCAAGTAATCAGATTGAATTGGTTACGCGGGGGGAAGAACAAACCCCCGGAAAATGGAGGAAACCCAGGAGGGGTGGTCGGAAAAGGAAGGGGAAGGGGCAGAGCGGGAACTGCGGAGGCCCCGGCTCGCAAGGCAAGGGGCAAAAGAGGAGCAAGATGGTAAGATCTGAGGAATATACAGATCACCTTACGATCATCAATTTATCCGCAAGAAACCTCTCACCCGAAGAAGAATCTGTACTCAAATTGGGATTGACCTTCTGCCCGGATAACAATCTCGAGTACACTCAGACCAGAATCGACCTGTTTCAATTCATCAGAAGGCTTCGTCTACATAAATACTTTAAAACCAAACCTACCACAGAGGAGGCGAAATTGATCCGATCACGCTTCAAAGACACAGACCTTTTAAAGGTCAATGATTTAACATCATTGGAACTACTGGAGGAACTACGATATGAAAGTGCCGCAGTGGTAATGCCAACACCAATGGAAACTCTATCCCAAAGATTGAGGGTAGTGGATGTGGAACAAGAGGCTCCGAATAGTGGCTTGAAACTAAAATCAAAATTCGTACCACCATCACAAACCGATATGATCGATACTTTTTCGGAACTTGTGATCAAGGATCTAAGAAAAATGCGCATGAAAAACACAAAAACACTCGGGCGAGACAGTAACTTATCCGAGAAACAACGAGCAGCCTTGAAAGTACTGGCTGCTGACACGTCGATCATTTGTAAACCCTTAGACAAGGGTGGAAATGTTGTTATAATGTCTCGGGAGGAATATGTACAGGAAGCCATGCGCCAACTGCAAGACAAGACCTGTTATGAACCAACCACCAAACAACGATACCAATCTAGTATCGATGAGTTGCATGAACTACTCAGCAAATGGCGTGAAAAACAAATGTTGGAGATTGATGAATATCTTTTTCTAAAGACAACACATCCAGTTACCCCCACCTTTTATTACTTACCGAAAGTACATAAGAGGATGGACAAGCCACCAGGACGCCCCATTATTTCATCCATGGGTAGTCTCACCGAGAATCTCTCAAAATTTTTAGACCATTTTCTATTTGAAATTGTTTTGGGTTTGAAATCATATATCCGTGACACTGCTGACTTTATTGAGAAAATTGAATCCATTGACTGGCACTCAGGCTATTGTATATTGACACTTGATATTACCAGCCTCTATACGAGCATTGAGCATGCACAAGGACTGAGGGCGATTGATTATTTTTTAGGAAAGAGACCTTTGAAATACGCCCAACATAACAACATGCTAATGGAGCTAATTGCATTCTGTCTTCATAATAAATTTTTTTTGTTCCAGGATGCTTTATTCAGACAGCTCTCGGGTACGGCCATGGGTTCCTGCTTCACCCCCAGCTACGCGAATTTATTCATGGGCTGGTGGGAGGAGCAGGAGGCGTGGAGACCAGAGAATGAGCAATGGTCCAAAAATATCGTCGCATGGTATCGTTACATGGACGATTTGTGCATAGTATGGAATGGCTCAATTGAGACAGCTCAAGAATATATTGCAGTGCTGAATGACAATAATCATAACCTGATTTTCACCGGCCAGGTTAGCACTAGTGTTGCAGTATATCTAGATCTTAAAGTAGAAGTGATGGACAATAAGATCAAAACCTCTCTGTATAGAAAGCCTACAGCTGGAAATAGTACGCTTCATGCGTCTAGTAATCATCCCCACAAACTCATCAAAAATATACCCTATGGTGAGCTGTTGCGGTTAAAACGTAATTGTTCAACTAATGAGGACTTTGAGCTAGCGGCAAAAGAGAGTATTGAGAGATTTGAAGTCAGGGGGTACAATAGGACACTGTTGTAAAATACCCTAGATAGGGTTAGGATACCATTGAGAAGCACTCTGTTTTCTAAAAAGAATAAACCCATGATAGATAAAGAGAAATTCAGAATGGTCACTCCCTATTCTCAGGACTGCCAACAACTCAGAATTATTCTGAATAGGCATTGGCATATCCTGAAAAATGATAATATCATAGGTAATGACGTACCTGAAAATCCTCTTATCACTTTCAAACGAGCTCGCTCCTTGAGAGATATTTTGGTACAGAGCCACTTGTCACCAATTCCAACTAAGACAGGAAAGCTAAAAGATACAAAAGGCTTTTTTCCTTGCGGACGTTGCAAGGCCTGTGCCAATAGCAAAAGGGTGTACACATATGACATCATAGGGTGTAGACAAAAGAAAATTAACCAGTTCCTAACCTGTAGCACACCATTTGCTGTTTACTGCCTGAAATGCCCATGTGGGCTTAAGTACATAGGGAGCACCATCAATCCTGTCAAATTGCGTATTCTAGAACATATGAGGGCAATAGCAAATAGGGATTTCTCATATCCTGTCGCAAGACATTTTTCCATCAAACATAACAGCGACAGAAACCTTCTACAGTATTACTGCTTGGACGCAATTTTTGACAATGTAAGGGGAGGAGATAAGCTACAGAAACTGCGTAGATTAGAATCTCGACATATCATTGATTGTCAGACTAAGGCCCCTGAAGGACTCAACTGCGGAGAGGAATTAGCTGTACATTTAGGTAGTTAAACAGTAAGAAATTGTAACCCACATGAATTTGCACTCTGTTATTTGCTAGGATTTTTCTTTCCACTATAGATGATGTAAAACCAAGAGAGTAATTGATGATTTCCGTCTATGAAATGGACATAATGCTTCAAGTATGTATATTTGTGGATTTCGTAAGAGTTTGTTAAAGTTTTTTTTTTTTTTTATTCCAACGAATGACATAGGATATATTTTGTGCGATAATACTAAACAATGGGCTTTGGAGATTAAAAGGCAACCTGACCGGTTGCCATAGGCCGATCCACGGCAAGATTTTGTTTCCTGCCCAAATGTGAAAACATGAGAGAACATTTGCCGATTCACGGCGTAATTTGAGAATGAGGTTTCTCATTGTTTTTCTTAATATGCGTGTTTCTATTATAGATCTGCTATTATGTAAGAATTGATATAAGATCAATTTAGTACTTATGATTTTATGTACTAACAGTATGGCGCTTATGCGTCAGTCCTCTCTCTATGTCCCACACTTTGACCTGTGTGTTTTTTTGAAATAAAATGGCGCCTTCGAGCGCGGTGCGATGTAACTACATTGAGGAAGGAAGCGCAGCTTCCGAAACGCGTCTGTGCAAGTAAAGTTGCTGTTGGAAATCTAAGATTCCCGTGTGTGCAGTCCTTATTTTCCAACCCGGGACCGGGAGGGATCGAGCTTTAATATATATATATATATATATAAACGATAAACTAATAAACAAAATTTAACACAAATAATACAAAACAACAAGGCGGAAGACTCCTGTGGGGACCATGGATGTCAACGACTGAGCCTGGAAAATAAAGCACAAAATAAGGACATGTGTAATGCGCATATCAAAGGAGTGAGACACAGAGAAACCGAGAAGGTAAAAAAAGAAAGAGAAAAAGAGAGGGAAGGAAAGAAAGGAGGTGAGAATGGGAGAAGGAAGAGAAAGATAGAAGGAAAGGAATGAAGAGAGTGAAGAGAGGGGCGAGAGAGAGAGAGAGAGAGAGAGAGAGAGAGAGAGAGAGAGAGAGACACTGCCGCCCCTGCGCATCCATGAGCAAATAATTACCTGGTGCCACCGAAGTGTGCAGCAGTGGGCACTCCACGTGCCGCGGATCTCAGATATGTCGCCGAGTCCTGAGTCATGAATGGGGGAGACCACACCAGCTTCTCCGCGGATCTCACAGATGTCGTTGAGGCCTGAATGGCGGAGACCACATCAGCTTCTCCGCGGCCCGGCAGATCTCACACGTCGCTGAGTCCGGAGTCATCAATGGCGGAGACCACCTCAGCTTTTGATGCCGCTAAGCCTGTGGAACTCAAGTCCGTGCCACATGGTGGTAGGCACCTGATGGCCACATGAGCTTTGGGTGGCACTAACCCTGTGCTTCTGAAGTCTGTGCCAAGGGGATGGTAGACCCCTGATGGCCATACAGCTGAGGGTGCGACTAACCTTCTGCGCAACTTTTCATGAACTCTTTATGGCTGAGACCCGTGGAGCGACCGCCATCTAGTCAGCACCGGCAATAAAGGATGCGACGTTGTTGATCTATTATATTTGTGTGGTCACATGGCCTGTGACGCATGTGTCGGATGGGTGTGGTGTGTGTGCAAACCTGTCCACAAGGAGTGGCCGTGAGATGTTGAGAACTAGACCACTGACTTGCACACCAACAGCGAGTACGCCTGCGACAGGTAGCTATGTGGGACCAACATCGGAACGTACTCAGAGTGGTGTGGCGTGGCATACAATGGAACAGGGCAAGTATAGCTACAATGATGGAGACGGCTCATAGTACTGAGTCTTTGAGTCGAGCGGACGGGCCGCAGCTGTCCCTCTGCGAGCCTAGGTGCGAACTGTTCATAACTCACACTACATAAGTATTGAAGAATCATTTTGTGATTCAGTCCGTCAGTTGGAATCTGTCCGAGGCATTTGTGAAAACATATCGGAGTTCTTTCTGTGAGAGATAGCCCTTTGATGCTTCCTCTCCCCACATCAGCAGGTAACGCACCCTCTTCTCACATTACCAACAACCTTCTTGGGCCCGGAAGTGTGCATGTGCGGTTGGACAAGAAGAATCTTAGTCCTGTATAGATTTACATATAAAAAAATAAGACTGAAGGGAGTCTGATGCTGTGGTCCCTGTCACGAAGTTGGGGTCACTGCCATTCAGGACTCAGGACACAATTACACATGTGGGATCGGCTTGTGTTAAAGAGAGTTAGTGGGACTCCGTGTTGGCGGCCTTGCATATCGAAAAATGCCTCACTGATTGAAGGGAGTGTGGTGCTGTGGTCGCTGCCACGGACTTGGGGTCACTGCCATTCAGGACTCAGGACACAGTTACACATGTGGAATTGGCATGTGTTAAAGAGGGTTAGTGGCACCACGTGTCGCTGCCGTTGCATATGGAAATATGCCTCACTGTTCAGAGGGAGTCTGCTGCTGTGGTTGTCTCATGGAGTTGGGGTCGCTGCCATTCAGGACTCAGGACACAGCTACACATGTGGGATCGGCTTATGTTGAAGACGATTAGTGGCACCATGTGTCGCCGGTTTGCAACAGTGTAGGCCAGAGGTAGCGGTGAGCAAGGGCCCACAGCACATTCATGACTGAACATGTCATGAATGATGTAATATGTAACGTCATCAGCAGTGCATTGCGGGGGCGCGAGTTATAGTTAGCTCAACTAACTATAACAGGGGAATTTCTATGATTTTCTATGAGTAAAATGTCCAACTAACTATAACGTCCCTGAAACCTATGTTTTTTTCAGTGAATATATATACATATATACATATTACCTACTCGCGGTCGCCAGTAGGTAGTTATAGTTAGGACCAAGTTTCCATAGGAAGAGCATTTTTTTTTTGCTTATAACTTTGGCGTCGTTTGATGAATCTTCATGAAATTTTCCAAACTAATTCTTTGTTCATATCAGCTCCTATGTTAAACGTTTGGGGGTGATTCGTCAAGGGGGGCCGAGATAAAAGGGGATCCCAAAACGTTTTTTCTCCATATTAATTTCCATAGGAAACTTTAGACAAGGCTTCAGGTTGAACGTGTGAACGAAATTACCCCAAATTTGGCAGGAAGAAGGGTCTTGGTCTAGAAAGCACGCTTTTGTTTATTAGGTGTTAATTTGTTCAGTAGTTTTTGAGAAATATCAATATTTGCAGATATCTATATTTGGAAATTCTGCTATCTGATTGGCTGAGGCGTTACGAGCACGAGCTTGCTGCTTATTGGCTGTGAGCGCTGCGAGCGGTTGCAACTAGGAAGTGTTGGCCGCCATTTTGTGATTCCGTTGAAACGAGTAAGGGGAAAAAAGGGTGAAAAAAGTAGGAGAGGAGGGTAGGAGCACTGTAACCTCTGTGGGGGAGTGCAAAGCGAAGTAGTCACTCTTACCAGTCTGAAAGTGCAGTGTTGCTCAGAGTGACACAGTGCTGAGATGATATGCTGCTACACTCAGGTATGACACCGAGAGCCTAAACCGTGAGCTCATTGCTGTAAAGTGATGTGCTCTGGTCTTTGTAGCATACGTGTGCAAGTAGTGTTAGTAGGCGTTTATACCATACAGGGAGTGGGAAGCGAACTACTGACTGTTATCGTGCGTTTATACCATACCGGAAGCGGGAAGCGAAGTACTCACGCCTACCGGTGTGAAGATTTGGGGATCAAACCGAGCTGATTGCTGTAAAGTGATGGGCTTTGGGCGCTGTAGGATACTAGCCGCTGTAGTATAACTATGTAAGTAGTGTTAGTATGCGTTTATAGTATATAGGGAGTGGGAAGCGAACTACTCACCCCTACTGGTCTGAAGGCTGGGGATTAAACCGTGAGCCTAAATCGTGAGCTCATTGCTGTAAAGTGATGTGCTCTGGGCACTCCAGCATACCTGTGGAAGTAGTGTTAATTTTGCGTTTATACAATACAGGGAGTGGGAAGCGAACTACTCACCCCTACCGGTCTCAAGATTTGTGGATGAAACCATGAGCTCATTGCTGTAAAGTCATATGCTCTGTGTAGTATTCCAATGTAAGTCATAGTAGAATGTTAGTATGTAATTCCACTAGAATGCAAGTACGTAACTTAACGTAACGTGCTTAACAAAGTTTCCTCTGGCTCCCCCACAGACTGCTGCCCCCCCGCAATTCTCCAGGCCGCTTTCTCAGCCTGCCCCACTTCTCCTCTGGCCCTCCTGAACAGTTCTCTCCTGCTCGGAGAGGTCCCCAGCCAATTTAAGAACGCAGAGGTAGTTCCCATTCTAAAGAAACCCACTGCCGACCCTACGGTCATGGGCAACTTCCGCCCCATCTCCCTTCTACCCTACCTAAGCAAGGTACTCGAGACGTACGTAACTAGTATCCTCAGTTCTTTTATTGAGGACTCCAACTTCTTGGACCCCCAGCAGGCCGGGTTCAGACCCGCCCATTCGACAGAGGCGGTCATTCTCTCTGTAATGGAGGAACTCCGCAGAGGCGCTGACTCTAACACCCACCAAGCCCTGATTCTTCTGGACCTGTCGGCGGCCTTTGACACGGTCGACCACACCATCTTGGTCGACCGTGTCAAAGAGGCTGGTATCGGAGGGACAGCCCTTAACTGGGTCCGCTCATTCCTGACGAACCGCCACCAATCTGTCCGACTCTCCCATTTTTCGGCTGACAGGATGAAACTCACCTGCGGTGTGCCACAGGGTTCGTCTCTGTCCCCACTTCTTTTTAATTTGTACCTTACCCCCCTGATCCGCTCCCTCCGGGGAAGGAATGTCACTGCATTTAACTATGCAGATGACATTCAGCTCATCTTCAATCTTGACTCCTCGCAGGATGCGGCTCAGGACTTCCAGTCTACCCTCTGTCATATCAGCAATTGGATGGGCACTCACCATCTCAAACTTAATCCCGACAAGACGGAGCTTGTTCTTGTCGGAGGCCCATCCAACCCCTGGAACTCCACTTTCTGGCCCCCTGCCCTTGGCCCCTCCCCCCGCCCTGCTGACAAGGTCAAAAGCTTGGGGGTCTACATTTCTCATGATCTCTCCATGCAACATCAGGTCAGTGCTACAGTGTCTTCCTGCTTCCACCAGCTCAGAAAAATTCGCAAAATTGCCCATTTTCTGACCACCAAAGCCCTTACCCTGACGTTGCTGGCATTAGTCATCTCTCGGGTTGACTATGCCAATGCCTTGTACGCAGGTATCCCGCAATACCAAATCAAAAGACTTCAGATGATACAGAATCAGGCAGCACGCCTCATCTACCACCAACCCAAACATCACCACGTCCGTCCTTTACTTAGTGCCCTGCACTGGCTTCCTGTATCAGAGCGTTGTCAATTCAAACTAGGCTGCTTGACTCACAAATCCCTGGCCGGCATCGGCCCCTCTTTCATCTCGTCGCTTCTGCACCCGTACGTCCCTTCCAGACTCCTTCGATCCTCCCACCATGCTCTCCTTCAGACGCCCAGGTTCAGACGCAAAAAGCACGGAGGCCTCAGATTTTCTTTTCTGGCCCCCTCATTCTGGAACTCTCTCCCCCTGGAACTTAGACTTTCCCCCTCTTACCCTCACTTCAGGTCTCTCCTAAAGACTCACCTCTTCCGCGGTGCTTACACATAAGCTCCCTTGCTCCCTTGCCCTTCTTTCTATGTCTCCTTCTGATTTAATGAACAGCGCCAAGAAACCGACCGGTGTATGTTGCGCTTTATAAATTGTTTTTACATTTTTTACATTACATTACGTAATGTTAGAATGTAGGGCTGTCATGAGGGGAACCTTGGGGAGTTTGTACACAGTTGCTCATTGAACTATGTCATCCGACCTCTGGTAGGATTTATATTTTTAGATTTTGCGCTTCCCCTGCCTCTTCACTACACTCTGGTCACTGTACTACACGTGTGTAAGTAGTGTTAGTATGCGTTTATACTAACCAATGCATCATGGTCCTAGGGAGCGCGACCTCCCAGGCACAGCTCATACAATGTCCCGGATTGTTCATCCGCAGGACATTTATGTTTGCTAATAGAGGGCGGGTGCATGGCTTCCACCCTGTGATAGCAAATCCTTGTTTGACTAGTTGAAGTGAGGGGAGGAAAACCTCGTATCGCTTTAATAGAGCAGGTCCGGATGGTAAAATGAGGAGAGGAAAAAAAAGTGGGGTCTCACCCGTTTATTTAAATGAGGCCCCTGGTGGGTAATGTTCGGTGGCCAATCCTATTATTATATTGTTGGGTCTCTGTAGGACTGAGGATCTTAATGGCACATGTAAATTAGGCGCAGGAGGGCACAGAGATGTTTGGCAGTCTAGGGGATCACCACCTTCCCGGGTATTGCTTACTAATTGTTTGGGGGGTTCAAGGCCAACTGAAGTCCGGGGATCGCCACCCTCGGGCTTTACTTAAATATGCAGGGTGGGCCTCGGCAGTCCCTGAAGCCTCGGTGGTCCTAGGCAGTGCCTTATTGGTCTGTAATCAGGCAGGCAGTACTCATGGGGTTATAAAGTGATACACTCATGGAACCCTTGCAGTTGAAGAATTACCCAGGCTTCATTTGTGTAATAGTCTGTTGGTTTATGTTTGGTAGATACACCACAAAATTACAAAAGATTTCCATCAGACCCTCCTATAAACAGACAATTTTCACAATAAACTACAGACAAGTGTTGTCAGAAAAAGATCTATACACTCACTTATTTATTGGAAAAAAATTAAGCTTTATTAAAACAACACAAATAAATGGAAACGTAAGTTTATTAGAACAAACAACAGTATCCCACGAAATACGTGGGTTGGACTCCTCTGGAAGCAGCGTACAAAACCTGCAAGACAAAAATGAAACATAAGTATGTGTGCCATGTGGAAGAGGTAAAGAAAGCTAGTCCGAATGAAAGGAAGATAGTGAGAATGGGAGGGAGAGGGAGTGGGCGGAAGGGAGAAGGGGAGGGAGAGTCAAAAGAACAGAGGGAGAAGGAGACAGAGCGTAGGCCTACTGTACCCAGTGTTTACCTCCCGTCACCCGTTTGTCTAGGATGCTGGGGTCCGCTAGAAAGAGTGTAGTCCAGCAAGTCCTTAAAATGAAACATATGAATGAGATTACATTATTAGCTACAGGAAAATCACTTGCCTGCACCTGTGCACCCAAGGTGCTGCACCCCAGCCCCTTCCCCGCACTGTGCTCAATTGTGGGACCTGCGCAACGAGGCCTCAGTGTTCACCTGCCACCATCGGTGTGTCCAACGACATGCCGATGCAAGCTCCGAGTCTGGGGTATGTTTGTAGGGTGGGAGAGCAGGTCTCCGGTCGGGGACGGTGTCTTGATACCACGATGGAAGGCGTCAGAATGCCGAGGGCAACATCACGGAGTGAGCACCCGCTCCACCCATTTTGGATCAATCAATTCAGTGTCTGAAAAGGAAGAAATTATTTAATGGTGGAAACGTGTAGAGGTAAATGAAGGTTTATTTCAAGCTTAATAAAAAAACACCAGTTGAGTGTATCCTTCGTTTTTGTAGTACGATCTACCAACTGTTAGTGGTAATCGTGGTTCAAAGAGGAATTGGAGTGCACGAGAATACACAAGGTTAAATAATAATATGTTATACCAACGTTCTCATACTAAGGAACAGAGCGCATGCTAGAAGCATAATGTGTGTGTGTAATGCAGTGGCCGAAGCATGTGTGCATGTACACTTAGTAATGAGTTTACTACAGTGCCCTAAAAGCCAATGCCACGTGTCTGTGAGGCAGCGCTGTCCGCTGGCTCATGCCTACAGAACAGTCCAGCAGGTCCTTGAAATGAGACCGACGTGTGACTGAATGAGGTCAGAGATCACGTCATTATGCACAGCAACATCGCATGTTCGCACCTGTGCACCCAGGCTGATGCACCCCACCTCTCCCGCAGCACTGCGCTCAACACATGTCTGAAGGGCAGCGCTGCCCGCTGGTTGAGGCCTACAGTACGGTCCAGCAGGTCCTTAAAATGAGACAGACATGTGACTGAATGAGGTCAGAGATCACATCATTACACAGAGCAACATCACTTGTTCGCACCTGTGCACTCAGGCTGATGCAGCCCACCCCTCCCGCTGCACCGCGCTGAATTGGAGCAGCTGTGCACCCAGACCCCACTGCTCATCTGCTGTCATTGTTGTGTGTGCAAACACTACGGGCAGCAGTGTTCACAATTCAGATGCAGTGTTGATTGCAGGATGATGTACACGTCTTGGATCCCTTTTTTTTATTGAGCATTGTGATATGCGAGGTGGATGCGACCATATCACCTGCGGCAGTGTGGAAGAACTGGGGCATGTGGCGGCGGCGTTATCCTGAACAACAACCTATCTCCTCGGGTCTTATCAATGCACTACGAGCCTAAATAGGATCAAAAATGTGTGTGATCTGTATCAAAAATCTCTCATTGAACCAAACTTGTGTGTTCACAAACTGTATGAATCTTTTTAGTCATAATGGGAATTTATCCCTTAAGGACTAGAACCCTCACTCACCCGTGGGTGACATGCTTCATCATTTGGGTTCCTCCTTACCAGTAGAAAAACCTAGTCCTACTGGAAGCTACGACTTCTAGACTTTAATGAAGGAGCTCAGAGATATTTTATTTAGTATGTTGTTAGGGAGGATACTAAATTCCATATGTGAGCTCATGAAGTAGCAAGGGTGAAGTGCAAAGGAAAAGTGATAAACAAAAATATATGAGGGTAATTGTGTTAAAATTGCACAAACACGATTTTATTCACGTGCTCAAACTGACAGGATTAAAAAACAAAGCAAACAAGTAGTATAGATATAAAACTACTTATCTTGCAAGGTCGACATGTTTCAGCCATATGATCAAGAACTAGTATTGGTGGCTTTCTTCAGGACCTACATAGAAAAGGTGTATTTTTGCTACTGCTGGTATATTGTGTACAAATAAAAATAATAATGATACTAAACCAGTATTTCTGCGGCATAATGTCAGGTAACACGGGAAATATCTGAAACAAATGAGAGAAGAGAAATACACACAGATCCTTTTAAAGTACTCTGGTTCAGACATGATCAACTGTCATTAAATAGTCATATGAATATTTCATAGATAGTGCTGGACTTACCCTCAAAAGTAGGATATTGAGCCTCACCTCAACCTGGCAGGCAGCTCAGGGAAGGAGGCCCTGTTCTATGGAAAAATATTTGAGGAAAGAAACCCTCTATTAGACCTAGCAGGTTTTAAAATGCGGTAAATGAAATACTACTGCATACTCATAAATAGTCAATAAACAAGACAAGAGACGGTTTCTGTACTTTTAAGGTGTCAAGGATTCACACCATGGGTCACAGGAGGGGGGTGGGAGCGTAATAAGCACACCGCCCTCGACGCTCGGCACCCGTTGTATACCTGCATCGACCCTCAACTGGACCCCGAAGATCAAAGGATCTTCGGGGTCCAGTTGAGGGTCGATGCAGGTATACAACCAATTACGCTCCCACCCCCCTCCTGTGACCCATGGTGTGAATCCTTGACACCTTAAAAGTGCAGAAACCGTAAGTTCGGAAGCCTCCTAAACCAGGAGTAATTAGGAAGACATCTTTTTCTTCCTAATTTTTGCACTTTTCACTTTGTATTTTTCACTTTCACGCCCCTAGGTAAGGGTGGGCCTTAGAGAGTCCATACCGCCAGGGTTTATTTACACTGAGTCCTGATGAATGCCAGGTAAATTCATACCGTTTCGTGGCTGAAACATGTCGACTGATATTAGGAAACTACCACTTAATTAATTGTGGACGAATTTCCTACACATAATTTTTATCTATAAGTTCTTAGTGATCTTTATAATAAAGTTAATTTTGATACACTACTGACTCTTTTTAACCTCTCACCACTCACTTAATTTTCTTTACACAACACTGCCTTAACCCACCAACCCGCTCCGCAGTAGATCTGGCGTTGAAGCACACAAAAGAGATGCTAGGTCTCTTTTGTGGTGCCCGATGATGAAGCATGTCATCACTAGGTGGTGAGTGAGGGCTTTCCTTAACGCCTTAAGTGAAGTCGTTTCTTTGCTCCAAACGGTGGTTCGTTACTACCTTGGAACACTCTTGTCTTGTTTATTGATTCATACTGGGGTGTAAGAGTGTCCCACTACTCTCCCTGCCTCTCTTCTTGTTTTGACATACTCATAAATAGTGCCAAGAAATCATGCATCATAGAACCTCCATTGAGGTCATGTAGGTAAAAGCTATCTATCTCTATACAGGCTGATTAGATACCTGAGTACTGTCATGCGTACTATGTTCTCATGTGAGCAGTACTATGGTCCACATGAACGTTATTAAGTGGTCAGTATAGAGTCATCTAATACAACGGTATTCTCTCTATATACCCTATTCTAAGAAAGATTTTAGAGTAAAAACTCTTACGCTGTCAAAATTGAGTATATCTCTTTAGTTGCAGCAAAAAGGGGGGTAGATGTATATATCTTTTTAACATCTGCAACACAAGAGAGAGAGCTAGAGAGACCATAGTCTAGTAAACAGTATATAGTATACATGACAAATTTATTTTTAGTTTTAGCTAAGAGACAGCATACCATTGCCCCATCGTCGTCGTTATCCTATCTATACATACGCAAAGTGGTCTGGGCTTGCGTACGCCAGGTCAGCGTAGGGGTGTGAATAATTATTCCGGGGACTTGGGCGTTGTTCAGTTCCTGCCTGGCCAGGAAGTGTACTTATGTGTGTTTCCTTTGCAGTTTTGACGTCGCAGAATATACAATTTACATAAATGTAGCATGTGTCGGGAGGGCGGCAGCTATCGTTAATGAGATGCTGTTCAAAAAGATTGAACGGCGAACATCACATGTCGTTTTCAAGGCTGTGGATATGCGCAGACACGCCGTTATGTTATGTTATGTTAATCTATATTTGTATAGCGCGCGGCTACTCCCAGGAGTATCCCGTCACTAGAGCAAAACACGTAGATCACATAACATCAAACCATACACAGCCGCGACACAGAACTTCACTGCTGGAAAAGCCACGTTTTCAGACTTTTTCTAAAAGTGAGGAGGTCAGGGCACTGTCTGATATCAAAAGGTAGGCTATTCCACAACCTAGAGGCCACCACATGAAAATATCTATCCCCTTGCCGGGAGAATTGAACCTTAGGGACAGTAATCAGCAGTTGAGAAGAAGATCTCAAAGTGCGTTGGGGAAGATGAGGTTGAAATCTGTCCATAGGTAAGGTGCTCGAAACTTGTGAAAAGCTTTAAAAACCAGGACTAGGGACTTGAAGTGTATTCTTTTTCGCACCAGAAGCCAGTGCAGTGAGGACACAAGCTGAGAGGTATGGGTTTTTAGCCAAATCAAGAAAATGGCCCTTGCCGCAGCGTTCTGGATCACTTGTAGTCGGTTCAAGAGATAATCCGGAAGGCCGAGATAAAAGGAGTTCACATAATCCAGCCTGGAGACTACCAGGGCCTGGACAACAGTTTTCCTATAAGGGATTGAAGGCAAAGGAAGGACATTCTGCAGCATTCTCAATAGTCCAAAGCATGTCCCAGCTACAGACTGAACTTGAGCTTTCATAGAAAGAGATGCATCCAACTTGACTCCTAAGTTTTTCATGGTGGACACTGGGGGGGATATATCCTGTGGCCACCATGTGGCCACTATGTATGCCAAGCTACAAAGGGCCGTTGCCTGAAAAAAATAAACTCCGATTTCTCGGAGTTGCATTTTAAATGATTGTGACTAAACCAGGAGAAATATTTAGAAAGACAGGAATTAATGAGAGTGCCACTGAAATCCGCGCCCTTCTCACAAGTGAACAGCAACTGGGTGTCATCAGTGTAGGACACTATTTTAGCCCCATATTCCTCAGCAAGAAGGGCAAGTGGGGCCATATACAAGTTAAATAGTGTGGGGCTCATTATGAAGCCCTTTGGGACACCCACGTTCAGAGAGAGGATCCCTGCAGCAAAAGAAGGAGCCCAGATAGTTTGGGAGCGGTTAGCCAAAAAAGAAGTAAACCATCTCAATACCGTGCCACCAATACCGCTCTCCCTAAGTCTTTGCAATAATCTATTGTGTGGCAAGGTATCGAAAGCTGCAGAAAGATCCAAGACTGCATTGCCACCTCTGTCCAGGGTTGCTTTGATAGTTTTAGCCACCTCTAGCAGAGCTGTTTCAGTGCTAAAATTAGCTCTGAAACCTGACTGGCTAGGGTGCCACAAATGATTGGCTTCCAAAAAGCTTGTCAAAACTCCATTAACATATTTCTCTACTGCCCATGTCAATGGTGTAGGGCATTATTGAAAGTCTTGCTATCGCGAAGCGTACACATGTGAATGTGCTCGGATGGAGGGAGGATCAGCAGTGAGGCTACGTCATACACAGTGATAACGCTCATTACAGTCAAGCAATGCATGTCAAACGTGAATCTGAAAGTCTCACATATAACACACTACTATATTGCTAAAGCCTGACAAAAATGAGGGAATGGCGTACCTGGCGTGACACCATACGTCTGTGACATAACACAGGGCCTGGTAGCGTGTACTCGTCGCATACGCAACACGCAGCCGGCGTGACCCCATTTGGACATGACGTAACGCATGGCTTGATACTGCGTACCCGGATACCAAAGTAGCAGATGGGGCGACTTCATGCGTGTATGATGTTACGCAGGACACGGTGCCACGAACCCGTCGGATACGAAATGCGCATAATTTACAAGTTTAGCAATATAGTGGATCGGATTCGCGTGGTGATGTGGTACGCTATCGGTATGGGAATGCAGTTTTCTCAAAAAATATATTTTTGGGGGAAGATATAAAACATTATATCATTTTTAAAGTTAAAAAAAAGAAGTATAATAGAGTTCCAAAATATTTTAAAAAATATTAGAAAAAAAATAGGTTTTATAAACATTAAAACATGAAATTAACATTTAAAAAACCTTTGAAATTCACAGAAAAAACCATAGGTTGTACAGACGTTATAGTTAGGAATTAGCATTTAAAAAACCTTAGAAATTCACCAAAAAAACCATAGGTTTCAGGGACATTATAGTTAGTTGAACATTTGACTCATAAAACCAGAGAAATTTGCCTGTTATAGTTAGTTGAGCTAACTATAACTCGCGCGCATGACATCATCCAGCGATTGTGTTTTTCTGTAAAGTTTAAATATGATTTATATATATATGCCAAGGTGTATTGAAGAATGAATGCATTTACAAGTGCCTAAAGGGATTATTTTGTAGGAGCGTGACTGACTGTATAACTGAGTGATTGAACGTTTCTTACTGAATGCATGGGTTAGTGACTAAACTGTGTTTAAGTCTTTATTAGTCTCTCAGTTGGTGTGTAAGCAACTGCATGAGTTGCTGAATAGCTATATGAGTCTCTATATGGGTTATTGATTTGTTGTCTGAGTATGTGCACGGTTCCTTGAGTGTCTGTGTGGATGGGTGGGAGGGTGTATGAGTCTGTGCATAGATGTCTCAGTGGGTGATTCATTGGTTGTATGGATTAAAAACTGCATCTGGGAAGGGCTGTATGGGTGAGTTAGTGTGTGTATGGGTGTGTTGGTGAGTGAATGAATGTCTCAGTGGTATATCTGTGACTAACTACATATGTTTTAAGACATTATATGTGACTGTAGGAGTACATAAATGACTATACGTGAGACTAAGTTATTTGAAGAGTGGGTGTATAAATTAGTGTCTCCTTCTATCAGTGATTGTATAAGACAGTAAATATGTGTTAGTGTCCATATAAATAAGTGATGTGGTATGTCTATAAATAACAGAGTTGTTGTGTATAACAGTATACATGTGTAAATGGCTATGTGATTGATTCTTTGCATGACTGAGTAGGTGTGTGAAGAACTCTATGGATGAGTGGCGGAGTGTGACTGTATATATAGGTGTATAAGGGCATATTATAGTCCTGTAACTACATGTATAAGTGACTGGATGTGTGTGTGGACCTAGGAAATAGTGAGAGGTATGTAGTATATGGCATTCTTGTGTGTATGGTTTCAAAAATTGTAGTCTGTATTTTACAATGGGTGCATCAAACTTTATATCAGGGCATCAGTATGTGCATCACATTATGAATTGGATGATGTCATGAGTGATGTCATTTGAGATGTCATCAGTGATGTCATCCGTGAGGTTACTGACCATGTCATGAGTGATGTAATATGTGACATCATCAGAAATGCATTGCGGGCGCGCGATTTATAGTAAGCTCAAATACCTACAACATGCTAATTTCTCTGGTTTTATATGAGTCAAATGTTCAACTAACTATAACGTTCCTGAAACCTATTTTTTTATGGATTTCTAAGATTTTTTAAATGCTAATTCCTAACTATAACATCTGTTTTTTTCAGTGAATATATATATATATATATACACATACACCTATATATACACATACATAGATTACCTACTGGCAGTCGCCAGTAGGTATATATAGTTAGGATTTTTTCTCTATGGGTTTTTTGAAAATTCTATGTCTAATAACTTTGCCGTTTGTGGACGGAATTGGCTGAAATTTTCAGGAAAATGGCACATTTTGTTTCTGAGCAGCCTTTGAAAATTTGGGGGGGGTTCGTCAAGGGGGGGCCGAGAAAAAAGGGGGGTCCCAAAACGTGTTTTTAACATTGAGTTTTCCATAGGGCGGTTGGCCTCACTTTTAGCCCGAACGGCTGAATGGATTTGCACGAAACTTGGCAAAATTGTAGGGACTGGTAGCCCGATGTGCCTTTTGTAGGTCTCAATATATGTGCTCCAGTGGATTTTGAGAAATTAACGTTTAAAAAAAGATATATATCTGTAACAGCGGACCGGGCAGCGTCCCAGGACGCGTACTTTTCGCGCAACGGAGCTTTGTGAAGCGAAGCTGATTGGTTCTCTGGCGTCTGTAAACATTCCAAAAAGTCCGTAGCGGCCGCCATCTTGTCTCTCGGTAGGATCGAGAGACAAGAGGAGGCCAAAGCGAAGGGGCAAATGACCATAAGGGGGAATAGTAGATCCTCGCTGACCCCCTACGTTTGATGTGGAGGTTTTAAAAGGGCCCCGCGGGGCAAAAAAAAACCAAAATAATAATAATCGAACGGCTGAATGGATTTGCACGAAACTTGGCAAAATATTAGGGACTGGTAGCCCGATGTGCCTTTGCTAGGTCTCAATATATGTGCTCCAGTGGATTTTGAGAAATTAACGTTAAAAAAAAGATATATATCTGTAACAGCGCACCGCTTCGCGTACTTTTCGCGTTACGGAGCTTTGCGAAGCGAAGCTGATTGGCTCTCCGGTGTCTGTAAACATTCCAAACAGTACGTAGCGGCTGCCATCTTGTCTCTCGGTAGGATCGAGAGACAAGAGGAGGCCAAAGCGAAGGGGCAAATGACCATAAGGGGGCATAGTAGATCCTCGCTGACCCCCTAGGTTTGATGTGGAGGTTTTAAAAGGGCCCCGCGGGGCAAAAAAAAATAATAATAATAATAATCGAACGGCTGAATGGATTTGCACGAAACTTGGTAAAATATTAGGGACTGGTAGCCCGATGTGCCTTTGCTATGTCTCAATATATGTGCTTCAGTGCATTTTGAGAAATTAACGTTCAAAAACAAGATATATATCTGTAACAGCGCTCCGCTTCGCGGAGATAAAATTATATCTGTATTACCTAGCTGTTGCTAACACCAGTTAGCGACGGCTAGTAGGAGATAGCGACCATCTTGGGTCCCACTTTGCATGTGAGTGATATTTATCACTAATGACATGCAAAGTGGGCATGCCAAGATGTTAGCGACTGGAAACAGTCGCTAACATCGCTATCTCCTATTATCAACTTTTGGAAATATTCGAGATAAGCGCGAATATCTCCAAAAAGTAACAGCTGCCCTGAGCAGTTCTTAGCCATGTTATCCAATGGGAGGTGGATAACATGGCTAAGAGCATTAGCTCGGTAATGCATGAATATCGCTGAGTTTTCAGCGATATTAATGCATTGCGGTCGTTTTTTATCGTATTTGCGATAAACCTTGATAATAGCAATGTTTATCTGCGATAATTTCTGACGGTAAAAAAATCTTTGCAATGCATCGTTAGGGATAAATATCGCTTAACTTTGGTAATATGCCCCAACGTCTGTTAACGTTCGATTCGAAGGAAATCAGGAAGTGTTGAAAAACATTGTCTGCGCCATCTTGTCTTTTTTCAAATGCCACACTTTTGTCGTGCACGGCAGCCATTTTAGATGCCTTGACCAGACCCACTCTGTGCACGCTGTCGATCCTTAGCATGGCTCCCCACCCTCGCAAGCATCTCACCCAGGCAGTGGTCACCCCCGCTCTCTGTCTTATGCATGGGTAATAAACCTCCCCCCATCTGCGCTGCTCTTCCCTGAGAATCACACCCTGTGCCCGCCCGACACCTCCCTTTCGCCCTATTCACTACCGCACCCTCTGACACTCCTTTTCCTCTGTGTCCGATTGTCCAGGCCGGTCCTAGGCTATCAGCTAGCCCTGCAGATGTAGTTTATGGCCACAGCTGTAAAGAATCACCCCTCTTCAAAGGAGTTATAGTAGATCAAGGCCCACACTCGATGAGATCCGTCACAGCAGAAGCGTTGCTATTATCTGAAAACCATCCTGTATTGTGATTGGGGAGGGGACCGAGCGTGAAGCGGAAGATTCCAGGGATGACTCTTTGTACATCAAAGTTTTTACAATTATGTGTCACATTAAAAATATATAGCACTCCGACAAAGTAGTAAGATTATAAAACTTTAATAATTTATAAATATATACAAGAAAACAAAAATAGTAATAACATATAAACATTTTTAGGGAAAAACAACGAAGTAGCGGTCGGCTGTGCGAATAGTCCCAACGCAGCACAACGTCCAGATTTCCGGCGGGGGGTGGGTCATCAGTAGCAAACTGTTGTGCGAATAGTTCCAAGGCAGCAGAACGCGCCGAAATCTAGATGACACGAAAGTGATGTCTAGTAAGTTGCCACCCAGCAAATAACGGCGTGGGGCGTCGCGGGGGGTGGGTCATCAGTAGCAAACTGTTGTGCGAATAGTTCCAAGGCAGCAGAACGATGGCACCAAGGTGATGTCCAGTAAGTTGCCGCACTGGTTTTGGTATCCTACAATGCTGCTCCGAATAACGGCGTGGGGCGCCCCGGGGGAGGCGGCGTGAACGGGCCTCTCCAGGTGGAGTCTCATCTGTTTTAGTGGGGCGCCCCTTTACCGTTTCAGTTGCCATTCCGTCCGCTTTTGGTCCACTGTGTCAAAATCCGCCATTCAGCTGAGTTGCGCCCACTCTTGCGGTGCAGCGATAGGCGGCTGCCACAGGACTCTCAAAATGGCGGCAGGCTCTTTCCTTTTTGGGCGTGGTCCACTGAAATGGCCCTGGGACACCTTGGAAATCGGACGCTTGTCTGCTAGGTCTTGGACCCCATTCTCGAAAGCGTCCCCTCCGCCTTGAGAATTCATCAAAAGTTTTGGGGGCCCCGACTCCTGCAGGCTTCTGGTGGGGAGCGGCTGCCATGATTGCTCGCGGAATGACCACGACGGAGCTACGAGATGGTGGTGCTCTCATGCTGACGCCAGTTTAGTCTGAAACATCCAGAAACAAGGTGGGGCTTTCATCGTTTGGGGGAAAAAAAAAGTTTTCATCCAATGAAAAGTGTTGTTTTTAGGTCATATGATCAAGCCTTCCATCATTAGGAAACCAAAAGTAAAATGAACCAATGAAAAGTTTTATAAACAAGTCACATGACCTGTTATGCGGCATAGGGTATAAAATGCGGAGAAAATACGTTGGCACGTGAGGCGGCGTCAGTAGCGGACTGATGTGCGAATAGGCCGAAGGCAATACAACGCGCCAAGATCCGGATGGCACCGAGGTGGTGTCCAGCAAGTTGCAGCACTGGTGTGGCCATCCTACAATGCTGAAAGTCGGCGTGGGGCGCCCCGTTGGCCTGTGAGTTTGCGTCAGTAGTGGACCGATGTGCGAATAGGCCGAAGGCAGCACAACGCGCCAAGATCCGGATGGCACCGAGGTGGTGTCTAGTAAGTTGTCGCACTTCTGTGGCCATCCTACAATGTTGAAAGTCGGCGTGGGGCGCCCCGTTGGCCTGTGAGATGGCGTCAGTAGCGGACCGATGTGCGAATGGGGCCAAAGGCAGCGCAACAATATTTTCTGACTGACACCACAAGGCGCTGAGATGCCAAGATCCGGATGGCACCGAGGTGATGTCTAAGTTGCGGACTGATGTGCGAATGGGGCCAAAGGCAGCGTAACAATATTTTTTGTATGGAAGATACCACTAGGCGCTGAGATGCCAAGATCCGGATGGCACCGAGGTGGTGTCTAGCAAGTTGTGGCACTGGTGTGGCCATCGTACAATGGTAAAAGTCGGCGTGGGGCGCCCTGTTGGCCTGTGAGATGGTGTCAGTAGCGGACTGATGTGTGAATGGGGCCAAAGGCAGCGCAACAATATTTTCTACTATATTTTCGGAGTAGAAGACACCACAAGGCGCTGAGATGCCAAGATCCGGATGGCACCGAGGTGATGTGTAAGTTGCGGACGGATGTGCGAATGGGGCCAAAGGCAGCTCAACAATATTTTCTGAAGAGAATACACCACAAGGCGCTGAGATGCCAAGATCCGGATGGCACCGAGGTGATGTCTAAGTTGCGGACCGATGTGCGAATGGGGCCAAAGGTAGCGTAACAAGATTTTCTGTATGGAAGATACCACTAGGCGTTGAGATGCCAAGATTCGGATGGCACCGAGGTGATGTCTAGGAAGTTGTGCCACTGGTGTGGCCATCGTACAATGGTAAAAGTCGGCGTGGGGCGCCCTATTGGCCTGTGAGATGGTGTCAGTAGCGGACTGATGTGCGAATGGGGCCAAAGGCAGCGCAACAATATTTTCTGACTGACACCACAAGGCGCTGAGATGCCAAGATCCGGATGGCATCGAGGTGATGTCTAAGTTGCGGACTGATGTGCGAATGGGGCCAAAGGCAGCGTAACAATATTTTCTGTATGGAAGATACCACTAGGCGTTGAGATGCCAAGATTCGGATGGCACCGAGGTGAAGTCTAGCAAGTTGGTGTGGTCATCCTACAATGCTGAAACTCGGCGTGGGTCACCCCATTAGCCTGTGAGATGGCGTCAGTAGCGGACCGATGTGCAAATAGGCCGAAGGCAGCACAACGCGCCAAGATCCGGATGTCACCGTGGTGGTTTCATAGTTGAGAGGCACTTCATCTGCAGTGGGGCGCCGAGATCCGGATGGCACCGAGGTGATGTCTAGCAAGTTGCTGTACTTGTGTGGTCATCCTACAATGCTGAAACTCGGCGTGGGTCGCCCCATTAGCCTGTGAGATAGCTGTTCTTTGGATTTGGGCCTGGTCCACTAAAATGGCCCTGGGACACCTAAGAACTCGAACGCTCGATTTTTTTTTCCTTTCCTGTACATGCAAAAAAAGGTAAATGCCCAGTATGTTACACGCTTCATCTGCCACGATGAACTCTCCAGAGGAACCGAAAAAATATATAGTTGTGGTAACTATACCATGCATCGTCATATGGAGAGGTGGCACCAATTAATTATAGTGCTGCATAAAAGAGAGATTTGGAGGAGAACCCCTGACCTGCTAGTACATTCATCAAAGAAGTGGCACTGAGAGCTTCAGAGGCAAGGGAAACGGTCCCAAATATTTAGAAGAACTTTGGAAAGATTAAAATGACATGTTTAGATTGTGGTAAATTAATTTCATGTGGGCAGATGAGTGTTACTCTAATAAATACAGCATATGAACATCATCATAGTCGATGGTTGGTAGAGACATTTTGACTATATCCTGGACCTGCCCGTCCTCGCCCAAAATGGCGCCGGAATAAATGGGACTCGTAACTCCTTGTTGTGTACTGGTTGCAGAACCTTGAAATCACGAGATACGTATGCAGTTTTGAAGCACATGGCGGGCGGGGACGAGAATTGATTGAATATTTCGACATCCCTATTGATATTAAGTTCTGATGTGTTATTGATTACTGTACTGTTGAAAATTCGAATTAACGTCACCCATGGTACTTGCCCGCAAATGTATATCTAGATAATTTTATTGTAACTGGCCCTGTCGTATTTTAATTATAAAATGTACGTCCACCGATTCCGTAACTGTTAGACACCTTAGTTTTTGCAACCTAATGGCCCGCCCGTTACGTTCCTCTACAGTGTAAATGTCTATTCATCATATACGATTACAGTTTGCTCCGTGGCAGGCCCACGTGGTTATAGGCTCGTATTTGTATAATGAAATTTTCACAATAAAGGTTTTTAAAAGAAAACATGGTAGTAGTGTATACATTGGTAAAGTTTTTAATAATAGTCACTGTTTTAGAATCATTAAAAGGCAAGTGAAATAAAGCAGACCAATTACATGAAGGGTAAAAGGTATAATACGAAGGAACGCAGTAAAGATAAATGGTCAAGGGCTGTTGTGTTTTCTATTCCTGCAACATAAAGTGATCGATAAGAATCTCATATTCAGGCGTATCGGCGACTAAGACAGCAGGTCGACCCTCTTTTGCTCAACGGCTCCGTCATGGGACGAAGAAACGCTCTTTTTCTCGAAAAAAGAATATATTTTACTTGCAGGACAGTTGTAAAATTTCCGGGAAAGTACATTAGCCTGGAACATTATAACATATATTTAAGAGAAAATAATGTTCGGAAGTAATTAAAAGCGTAATTTTTAGGTGATATGACCAAGGCTTTCATCATTAGAATAAGAAAAGTAAAATGAACCAATGAAAAGTTTTATTAACAAGTCACATGACTTGTTATGCTTACGTTACGCGCTGCGCGCCCCGGATGACTTCCGGATGCGCTAACGCGGCGCGTCATATGACGCATTACGCGACAACGCAGGTCCAGAATATAGTCAAAATGTCTCCACCAACCAGCGGTCGAAACACAACCCCTTTCAGCAGGCTAAATAGTTCTGTTAAATGACAACAGAAAGGACAGGCAACAAGAACCATCAGTCAAAGAGGGGAGGGCTAGTTCTTCTCTACCGGGTTACATTGGGGCGCTACCGGAACTGATCGAATTGGTAGTCTACAGTGTTTCTGGATGTTTCAGACCGAAGCTGGGGTTAGCATGAGAGCAGCACCATTTCGTAGCTCCGTTGTGGCCATTCCGCAACCAATCATGGCAGCCGCTCTTTATCGTTATTTTGGGCGGGGTGGGTGGCGGAGCCGAGCTGTTTTGCAGCCATCATTGTGTGGAGTTCAGTTCATCTCACTAGTTTTGTATTTGTCATGAGGGGTTGTTCCTAATGTTTCTATTTTAGCGAGGTCAAAAAGAGATCCCATTAGTGGCCTACTGATTTTGCTCGATTCCTTTTCTTTTTTTTTACACGATTTTTCGTTATCTGCAAAGACTAAACAGAGTATTGCGACTCTGTGTTTGTTTGTAAATAGAGAATGAACCAAAGAGAACTAATTCTAAAACAGTAAATACTTGGATAACAATCAATCAAATGGAGAGAGAAGCAGGCACGACGGATTACAACGGGGGCAAAGGCCTGCGTTAACTACCTTTCACTATCTGCAAAGAGAGAGTACTCCTAATAGAAATGAGGGGGGGGGGGCACCATTCAAAGCAGATCAGTGTGCATAAACACGAAAATGTTTTCACTTACCACGTACTTGACATTCGACAGCTTATGATA
>NC_136061.1:594192553-594207553 GCF_964261635.1 Lissotriton helveticus | reverse complement strand
TTACGGAATCGGTGGACGTACATTTTATAATTAAAATACGACAGGGCCAGTTACAATAAAATTATCTAGATATACATTTGCGGGCAAGTACCATGGGTGACGTTAATTCGAACTTTCAACAGTACAGTAATCAATAACACATCAGAACTTAATATCAATAGGGATGTCGAAATATTCAATCAATTCTCGTCCCCGCCCGCCATGTGCTTCAAAACTGCATACGTATCTCGTGATTTCAAGGTTCTGCAACCAGTACACAACAAGGAGTTACGAGTCCCATTTATTCCGGCGCCATTTTGGGCGAGGACGGGCAGGTCCAGGATATAGTCAAAATGTCTCTACCAACCATCGACTATGATGATGTTCATATGCTGTATTTATTAGAGTAACACTCATCTGTCCACATGAAATTAATTTGCCACAATCTAAACATGTCATTTTAATCTTTCCAAAGTTCTTCTAAATATTTGGGACCGTTTCCCTTGCCTCTGAAGCTCTCAGTGCCACTTCTTTGATGAATGTACTAGCAGGTCAGGGGTTCTCCTCCAAATCTCTCTTTAATGCAGCACTATAATTAATTGGTGCCACCTCTCCATATGACGATGCATGGTATAGTTACCACAACTATATTTTTTTTCGGTTCCTCTGGAGAGTTCATCGTGGCAGATGAAGCGTGTAACGTACCGGGCATTTACCTTTTTTTGCATGTACAGGAAAGGAAAAAAAAATCGAGCGTCCGAGTTCTAAGGTGTCCCAGGGCCATTTTAGTGGACCAGGCCCAAATCCAAAGAACAGGCCGCCATTTTGAGAGTCCTCTTGCAGCCGCCTGTCGCTGTAGCATCAAGAGCAGCCGAAACTCAGCTGAATGGCAACTGAAACGGTAAAGGGGCGCCCCACTACAGCAGACGAGCCTCCACCTAGGAAGGCCCATTCACGCCGGCTCCCCCCCCCTTCGGGCACCCCACGCCGTTATTCGGAGCAGTATTGTAGGATGGCCACACCAGTGCGGCAACTTGCTAGACATCACCTCGGTGGTAACCGAATCTCAACGCCTTGTGGTGTCTTTTATTCAAAAAACATTGTTATGCTGCCTTCGACCTATTCGCCGCAAGTGCGCACACAACTCAACTGCATAGCTTGCTAGACACCACCTCGGTGCCATCCGGATCTTGGAATGTCAGCACCTTTTGGTGTCTTCTCTTCAGAAAATATTGTTGCGCTGCCTTTGGCCCCATTCGCACATCAGTCCGCTACTGACGCCATCTCACAGGCTAATGGGGCGCCCCACGCCGACTTTCAGCATTGTAGAATGACCACACCAGTACAGCAACTTGCTAGACATCACCTCGGTGCCATCCGGATCTCGGCGCCCCACTGCAGATGAAGTGCCTCTCAACTATGAAACCACCACGGTGACATCCGGATCTTGGCGCGTTGTGCTGCCTTCGGCCTATTCGCACATCGGTCCGCTACTGACGCCATCTCACAGGCTAATGGGGCGACCCACGCCGAGTTTCAGCATTGTAGGATGACCACACCAGTACAGCAACTTGCTAGACATCACCTCGGTGCCATCCGAATCTTGGCATCTCAACGCCTAGTGGTATCTTCCATACAAAAAATATTGTTACACTGCCTTTGGCCCCATTCGCACATCAGTCCGCAACTTAGACATCACCTCGGTGCCATCCGGATCTTGGCATCTCAGCGCCTTGTGGTGTCAGTCAGAAAATATTGTTGCGCTGCCTTTGGCCCCATTCGCACATCGGTCCGCTACTGACGCCATCTCACAGGCCAACGGGGCGCCCCACGCCGACTTTCAACATTGTAGGATGGCCACAGAAGTGCGACAACTTACTAGACACCACCTCGGTGCCATCCGGATCTTGGCGCGTTGTGCTGCCTTCGGCCTATTCGCACATCGGTCCGCTACTGACGCCATCTCACAGGCCAACGGGGCGCCCCACGCCGACTTTCAGCATTGTTGGATGGCCACACCAGTGCGGCAACTTACTAGACACCACCTCGGTGCCATCCGGATCTTGGCGCGTTGTGCTGCCTTCGGCCTATTCGCACATCGGTCCGCTACTGACGCAAACTCACAGGCCAACGGGGCGCCCCACGCCGACTTTCAGCATTGTAGGATGGCCACACCAGTGCTGCAACTTGCTGGACACCACCTCGGTGCCATCCGGATCTTGGCGCGTTGTATTGCCTTCGGCCTATTCGCACATCGGTCCGCTACTGACGCCGCCTCACGTGCCAACGTATTTTCTCCGCATTTTATACCCTATGCCGCATAACAGGTCATGTGACTTGTTTATAAAACTTTTCATTGGTTCATTTTACTTTTGGTTTCCTAATGATGGAAGGCTTGATCATATGACCTAAAAACAACACTTTTCATTGGATGAAAACTTTTTTTTTTTCCCAAACGATGAAAGCCCCACCTTGTTTCTGGATGTTTCAGACTAAACTGGCGTCAGCATGAAAGCACCACCATCTCGTAGCTCCTTCGTGGTCATTCCGCGAGCAATCATGGCAGCCGCTCCCCACCAGAAGCCTGCAGGAGTCGGGGCCCCCAAAACTTTTGATGAATTCTCAAGGCGGAGGGGACGCTTTCGAGAATGGGGTCCAAGACCTAGCAGACAAGCGTCCGATTTCCAAGGTGTCCCAGGGCCATTTCAGTGGACCAGGCCCAAAAAGGAAAGAGCCTGCCGCCATTTTGAGAGTCCTGTGACAGCCGCCTATCGCTGCACCGCAAGAGTGGGCGCAACTCAGCTGAATTGCGGCTTTTGACACAGTGGACCAAAAACGGACGGAATGGCAACTGAAACGGTAAAGGGGCGCCCCACTACAACAGATGACACTCCACCTGGAGAGGCCCGTTCACGCCGCCTCCCCCGGGGCGCCCCACGCCGTTATTCGGAGCAGCATTGTAGGATACCAAAACCAGTGCGGCAACTTACTGGACATCACCTTGGTGCCATCGTTCTGCTGCCTTGGAACTATTCGCACAACAGTTTGCTACTGATGACCCACCCCCCGCGACGCCCCACGCCGTTATTTGCTGGGTGGCAACTTACTAGACATCACTTTCGTGTCATCTAGATTTCGGCGCGTTCTGCTGCCTTGGAACTATTCGCACAACAGTTTGCTACTGATGACCCACCCCCCGCGACGCCCCACGCCGGAAATCTGGACGTTGTGCTGCGTTGGGACTATTCGCACAGCCGACCGCTACTTCGTTGTTTTTCCCTAAAAATGTTTATATAAACACATAACATAACATGAGTATTTGTAAAGCGCACGTTCACCACTACGGGCATCTTGGCGCTGAAATAACAGATGTTTGTTGTTGTTTGATGTTATATGTTATTACTATTTTTGTTTTCTTGTATATATTTATAAATTATTAAAGTTTTATAATCTTACTACTTTGTCGGAGTGCTATATATTTTTAATGTGACACATAATTGTAAAAACTTTGATGTACAAAGAGTCATCCCTGGAATCTTCCGCTTCACGCTCGGTCCCCTCCCCAATCACAATACAGGATGGTTTTCAGATAATAGCAACGCTTCTGCTGTGACGGATCTCATCGAGTGTGGGCCTTGATCTACTATAACTCCTTTGAAGAGGGGTGATTCTTTACAGCTGTGGCCATAAACTACATCTGCAGGGCTAGCTGATAGCCTAGGACCGGCCTGGACAATCGGACACAGAGGAAAAGGAGTGTCAGAGGGTGCGGTAGTGAATAGGGCGAAAGGGAGGTGTCGGGCGGGCACAGGGTGTGATTCTCAGGGAAGAGCAGCGCAGATGGGGGGAGGTTTATTACCCATGCATAAGACAGAGAGCGGGGGTGACCACTGCCTGGGTGAGATGCTTGCGAGGGTGGGGAGCCATGCTAAGGATCGACAGCGTGCACAGAGTGGGTCTGGTCAAGGCATCTAAAATGGCTGCCGTGCACGACAAAAGTGTGGCATTTGAAAAAAGACAAGATGGCGCAGACAATGTTTTTCAACACTTCCTGATTTCCTTCGAATCGAACGTTAACAGACGTTGGGGCATATTACCAAAGTTAAGCGATATTTATCCCTAACGATGCATTGCAAAGATTTTTTTACCGTCACAAAATTATCGCAGATAAACCTTGCTATTATCAAGGTTTATCGCAAATACGATAAAAAACGACCGCAATGCATTAATATCGCTGAAATCTCAGCGATATTCATGCATTACCGAGCTAATGCTCTTAGCCATGTTATCCACCTCCCATTGGATAACATGGCTAAGAACTGCTCAGGGCAGCTGTTACTTTTTGGAGATATTCGCGCTTATCTCGAATATTTCCAAAAGTTGATAATAGGAGATAGCGATGTTAGCGACTGTTTCCAGTCGCTAACATCTTGGCATGCCCACTTTGCATGTCATTAGTGATAAATATCACTCACATGCAAAGTGGGGCCCAAGATGGTCGCTATCTCCTACTAGCCGTCGCTAACTGGTGTTAGCAACAGCTAGGTAATACAGATATAATTTTATCTCCGCGAAGCGGAGCGCTGTTACAGATATATATCTTGTTTTTGAACGTTAATTTCTCAAAATGCACTGAAGCACATATATTGAGACCTAGCAAAGGCACATCGGGCTACCAGTCCCTAATATTTTACCAAGTTTCGTGCAAATCCATTCAGCCGTTCGATTATTATTATTATTTTTTTTTTTTGCCCCGCGGGGCCCTTTTAAAACCTCCACATCAAACCTAGGGGGTCAGCGAGGATCTACTATGCCCCCTTATGGTCATTTGCCCCTTCGCTTTGGCCTCCTCTTGTCTCTCGATCCTACCGAGAGACAAGATGGCGGCCGCTACGTACTGTTTGGAATGTTTACAGACACCGGAGAGCCAATCAGCTTCGCAATGCTCCGTAACGCGAAAAGTACGCGAAGCGGTGCGCTGTTACAGATATATATCTTTTTTTGAACGTTAATTTCTCAAAATACACTGAAGCACATATATTGAGACCTAGCAAAGGCACATTGGGCTACCAGTCCCTACAATTTTGCCAAGTTTCGTGCAAATCCATTCAGCCGTTCGATTATTATTATTATTTTTTTTTTTTGCCCCGCGGGGCCCTTTTAAAACCTCCACATCAAACCTAGGGGGTCAGCGAGGATCTACTATTCCCCCTTATGGTCATTTGCCCCTTCGCTTTGGCCTCCTCTTGTCTCTCGATCCTACCGAGAGACAAGATGGCGGCCGCTACGGACTGTTTGGAATGTTGACAGACGCCGGAGAACCAATCAGCTTCGCTTCACAAAGCTCCGTTGCGCGAAAAGTACGTGTCCTGGAGCGCTACCCGGTCCGCTGTTACAGATATATATCTTTTTTTAAACGTTAATTTCTCAAAATCCACTGTAGCACATATATTGAGACCTACAAAAGGCACATCGGGCTACCAGTCCCTACAATTTTGCCAAGTTTCGTGCAAATCCATTCAGCCGTTCGGGCTAAAAGTGAGGCCAACCGCCCTATGGAAAACTCAATGTTAAAAACACGTTTTGGGACCCCCCTTTTTTCTCGACCCCCCCTGGACGAACCCCCCCCCCCCCAATTTTCAGGGGCTGCTCAGAAACAAAATGTGCCATTTTCCTGAAAATTTCAGCCAATTCCGTCCACAAACGCCAAAGTTATTCGACATAGAATTTTCAAAAAACCCATAGAGAAAAAATCCTAACTATATATACCTACTGGCGACCGCCAGTAGGTAATATGTATGTGTGTGTGTATATATATATATGTATATGTGTGTATATATATATTACCTACTGGCGGTCGCCAGTAGGTATATATAGTTAGGATTTTTTCTCTATGGGATTTTTGAAAATTCTATGTCTAATAACTTTGGCGTTTGTGGACGGAATTGGCTGAAATTTTCAGGAAAATGGCACATTTTGTTTCTGAGCAGCCCCTGAAAATTTTGGGGGGGTTCGTCAAGGGGGGGCCGAGAAAAAAGGGGGGTCCCAAAACGCGTTTTTCCCATGTTAATTTCCATAGGGCGGTTGGCCTCACTTTTAGCCCGAACGGCTGAATGGATTTGCACGAAACTTGGCAAAATTGTAGGGACTGGTAGCCCGATGTGCCTTTTGTAGGTCTCAATATATGTGCTCCAGTGGATTTTGAGAAATTAACGTTTAAAAAAAGATATATATCTGTAAGCGCGCTCTGGGCAGCGCTCCAGGACGCGTACTTTTCGCGCAACGGAGCTTTGTGAAGCGAAGCTGATTGGTTCTCTGGCGTCTGTCAACATTCCAAAAAGTCCGTAGCGGCCGCCATCTTGTCTCTCGGTAGGATCGAGAGACAAGAGGAGGCCAAAACAAAGGGGCAAATAACCATAAGGGGGCATAGTAGATCCTCCCTGACCCCCTAGGTTTAATGTGGAGGCTTTAAAACGGCCCCGCGGGGCAAAAAAAAAAATAATTTTTTTTTGTTTTTTTGCGTGGGTAGCGCCCGGTCCGGGAACCGGGAAGCTTTCTGGGCAGCGTACTGCAATGAAAAATGAATGATAGACTTTTCAAATACTGTTGTTAATTGATTGTTGGTTTTGTTGATTATTTTTTATTTTTTTTTATTTTTTAAGGATTGTTTATTGTGTTTAATAATTTATTAAACTTTCTAACGCGGCACGTCATATGACGCATTACGCGACAACGCAGGTCCAGAATATAGTCAAAATGTCTCCACCAACCAGCGGACGGCACACAACCCCTTTCAGCAGGCTAAATAGTTCTGTTAAATGACAACAGAAGGGACAGGCAACAAGAACCATCAGTCAAAGAGGGGAGGGCAAGTTCTTCTCTACCGGGTCACGTTGGAGCGCTACCGGAACTGATCGAATTGGTAGTCTACAGTGTTTCTGGATGTTTCAGACTGAAGCTGGCGTTAGCATGAGAGCACCACCATTTCGTAGCTCCGTCGTGGCCATTCCACGAGCAATCATGCTAGGCGCTCCCCACCAGAAGCCTGCGGGAGTCGGGGGCCCCCAAGACTTTTGTAGAATCTTCAAGGATGAGGGGACGCTTTCGAGAATGGAGCCCAAGCTCTAGCAGACAAGCGTCCGAGTTCCAAGGTGTCGCAGGCCCATTTTAGTGGACCACGCCCAAATCTGAAGAGATGGCCGCCATTTTGAGAGTCCTGTGGCAGCCGCCTATCGCTGCACCGCAAGAGCGGGAGCAACTCAAGTACATGGTGAGCGAGACGCTGTAGTCGAAAGAGCGGGCGGTAAACAGCTGAATAGCGGAAGAGGCACAGTGTAGCAAAAGCGGGCTGAATGGCAAATGAAACGGAAAAGGGGTGCCCCACTACAGCGTGTCTTTAGGTGAAACGGATTGTGGGACAAGGTGAAGAATGGAAGAGTCACCAAAAGGAAAAAAGTTCCGCTTGACCCCGGGAGCCGGCCACCTATGTCGGGGGCGATCTCAGGCCACACCAGGGCAACACGACTTGGGGAGGGGGCCGGAGCCAAGCGCCCCCTCCGAGTCCGCGACATGACACCGTCCCTCGGGGGCCTCCGTCAAGCGGTTCAGGGTGGCACCGCATCACAACAGCCCCCACTTACTTTAAGAATAGTGAAGATGAAGCAATTGCAAATAGGCTTCAGACAATGTTACAAGCACTCCTCAAAACTTTGAACTTTCAGAGTGCATGAGTTGGGACAGCGAGGGGTGATTTGGTTTCTCGGACTGTTTTTCTGGTCTCTCACCACTGGCATACTTTAACGTTTTCTTGTTTCTAGGACATTAATAGGTTTTATCATTACGTTATGTTATCGTTTCTTTGTTTGTTGTTTAATAAAAGTTCATGTTCATCAGTGGCCTACTGATTTTCGTTTTCCTATTTTTTTCTTTCCAGGTTGTTTCATGGTAAAGTTTCTGTTAACAGGATACAGTGATCACTTCGTTATTATTGCATATGTCCTTTTCACTAGGGGTGCTCTCTGGTCGGGCCAGATGACGTATCTCTAGTAAATGGTCCGGGTGAAAAAGGTGCATCAATCAGTGGGGAGTAGATAGGCATGACAGATTACAACGGGGGAGAAAGGTCCGCATTACGTACCCTTTCACTACTTGCAAAGATTTTCCTACGTTTATTTGCAAACAGGGAATACCTCCAAAAAGAACTAATTCCCAAACAGTCAATGTTCGGACAATCAATCAATCAATGAGGAATGAAATAGGTACGACGTGTTAAAGGCTTGCGTTACCTACCCTTCACTATCTGCAAAGGGAGAGAGAATATTCCTATTCTTCCTCGTTTGCAGGTAGAGAAGATCCTTAAGAGAATTAACTTCGAACAATTCAATGCTCGATTGAAACAATCAACAAGGGGTACTGTGAACACAAATGAACGCCGCTTATGTACATACGCATTGCTATTTTCAACAGGTTGTTCCTAATGTTTCTATTTTAGCGAGGTCAAAAAGAGATCCCATTAGTGGCCTACTGATTTTGCTCGATTCCTTTTGTTTTTTTACACGATTTTTCGCTATCTGCAAAGACTAAACAGAGTATTGCGACTCTGTGCTTGTTTGTAAATAGAGAATGAACCAAAGAGAACAATCAATCAAATGGAGAGAGAAGCAGGCACGACGTATTACAAAGGGGGCAAAGGGCTGCGTTAACTACCCTTCACTATCTGCAAAGAGAGAGTACTCCTAATAGAAATGAGGGGTGGGGGGCAGTATTCAAAGCAGATCAGTGTGCATAAACACGAAAATGTTTTTACTTACCACGTACTTGACATTCGACAGCTTATGATATTTGCTATTAAAAAACCATTGAAATTCACTGAAAAAACCATAGGTTATAGACCATATATAGTTAGGAATTAGCATTTACAAAACCTTGAAAATTCACTGAAAAAACCATAGGTTATAGACCATATATAGTTAGGAATTAGCATTTAAAAAACCTTATTTTACTCACACAAAACCATTGAAATTCCATATATAGTTAGTTGCACTAACTATATATCGCGCACCCGCAATCCACTGCTGATCATGTCACATATTACATCATTCATGACATGGTCAGTGACATCACTGATGACATCACTGATGACATCTCAAATGACATCAATGACCACATCACTGATGATATCATTCATGTGACAATACAATGCATCTCCTCACGTTTTAATATAACCTCTGTTTCACCCAGTGTTAAATACAGAGTATAATTTTTGAAACCATTGACACACCAATACTAGTAACTACATACGTACTCACTGATTCCTACGTCTACACACACATTCACTCATTCACCCATACAATCATTCATACATACAATCACTCATCTTTACAACACTATCATATGCACTCATACACCTATACAGACACTTACACTCTGCCACTCATCCATGGAGTTACTCACACACCTAGTCAGTCCTGTAAAGAATCAATCACACTTCCATTTTCTTGTCTATACAGTTAAACATAGAGCACCTTACATTTTCAAACATACACTAACACATACTTACTTTCTTATACAATCATTGATACAAGTACACATTGATCGGCACAGAGTCACACACCTCCCAGCCAGCCACACACACACTCAGTCTCCTATACAAATACTTGGACAATCAATCAATAACCCATATAGTTAATCATATAGCTACTGATCAACACATGCAGCAGTTTACAGAACAACAGACATAATGATGCACAAATTAAGACAGTTTAGTCACTAACCCATGCACTCAGTGAGACACATTTAATCACTCACTCATACATTCAGTCATGCACCTACTAAATCCTTCGTCCAGACACTTATACATCTACTCATTCTTCAATATGTAAAACATATTTAAACTTTACAGAAACACACAGTCACTGGATGATGTCATCAGTGATCTCATCAGTGATGTCATTTGAGATGTCATCAGTGATGTCATCAGTGATGTCACTGACCATGTCATGAATGATGTAATATGTGACATGATCAGCAGTGGATTGCGGGTGCGCGATATATAGTTAGTGCAACTAACTATATATGGAATTTCAATGGTTTTGTGTGAGTAAAATAAGGTTTTTTAAATGCTAATTCCTAACTATATATGGTCTATAACCTATGGTTTTTTCAGTGAATATATATATGTATATGTGTGTGTATATATATATATATGTATATGTGTGTATATATATATATATATATATATATGTATATGTGTGTGTATATATATATATATATATGTATATGTGTGTGTATATATATTCACTGAAAAAACCATAGGTTATAGACCATATATAGTTAGGAATTAGCATTTACAAAACCTTATTTTACTCACACAAAACCATTGAAATTCCATATATAGTTAGTTGCACTAACTATATATCGCGCACCCGCAATCCACTGCTGATGATGTCACATATTACATCATTCATGACATGGTCAGTGACATCACTGATGACATCACTGATGACATCATCTAGTGTCTGTGTGTTTTTGTAAAGTTTAAATACGTTTTACATATTGAAGAATGACTGGATGGATGGAAGACTGAGTGTGTGTGTGGCTGGCTGGGAGGTGTGTGACGCTGTGCATATCAATGTGTACTTGTATCAGTGATTGTATAAGAGAGTAAGTATGTGTTAGTATATGTGTGAAAAGTATGGTGTTCTGTGTTTAACTATAGATGAGGAAATCGAAGTGTGATTGATTCTTCACAGGACTGACTAGGTGTATGAGTGCATATCATAGTGTTCTAATAATAACTGACTGTATGTATGAGTAATTGTATGGGTGAATGAGTGAATGTGTGTGTAGACGTACGAATCAGTGAGTGCGTATGTAGTAACTGGTATTGGTGTGTCATGATGTCATCAGTGATGTCATTTGAGATGTCATCAGTGATGTCATTTCAGATGTCATTAGTGATGTCATCAGTGATGTCACTGAAGTATGGTGTTCTGTGTTTAACTGTATAGATGAAGAAATGGAAGTGTGATTGATTCTTTACAGGACTGACTTGGTGTGTGAGTAACTCCATGGATGAGTGGCAGTGTGTGACTGTCTGCATAGGTGTATGAGTGCATATGATAGTGTTGTAATAATGAGTGACTGTATGTATGAGTGATTGTATGGGTGAATGAGTGAATGTGTGTGTAGACGTAGGAATCAGTGAGTGCGTATGTAGTAACTGGTATTGGTGTGTCATGATGTCATCAGTGATGTCATTTGAGATGTCATCAGTGATGTCATCAGTGATGTCACTGACCATGTCATGAATGATGTAATATGTGACATCATCAGCAGTGGATTGCGGGTGCGCGATATATAGTTAGTGCAACTAACTATATATGGAATTTCAATGGTTTTGTGTGAGTAAAATAAGGTTTTGTAAATGCTAATTCCTAACTATATATGGTCTATAACCTATGGTTTTTTCAGTGAATTTTCAAGGTTTTGTAAATGCTAATTCCTAACTATATATGGTCTATAACCTATGGTTTTTTCAGTGAATTTCATTGGTTTTTTAACAGCTAATATCTGTAGCTGTAAAATGTATTCTTCTTTAAATCCAAAAATATATTTTATATGTTTATGAATAATTTTTTTTTAAAATATTTTTTTTTCTTCGTTCCCGCTTCGCGAATCGGGAAGCTTCCCGTTAGCTGACCTTGATGCCGCGAAATAGACCGCGAGCCGGTAAACGTTTCTTTACCGCAAGTGCCGCGTTAGAAAACAACATCGTGACGCCTCCCGTCCGCATGACGTTTCACGTTGTCGCGTGATACGTCATATGACGTGCTACGTTAGCGAACTGGTACGCGAAGCGAGTCGCAAAGCGCAGGTTTCTGGAAGCAAACCGGGAGGCCCTGCAAAGCGCTTAACGTAAACACAGCAAGTCATGTGACTTGGTAATAACACTTTTCATTGGTTCATTTCACTTTTGGTTTCCTAATGATGTAAGACTAGGTCATATAATCTAAAATGAACGCTTTTGATTGGTTGAGAACTCTTGTTTTTCCCAAATGATGAAAATCCCTCCTTCTTTCCTCACTCTGACTTTCATCATTGTGAGAGAAAGACCCTTTGTGATCACTGAGCAATGGCTTCTTTAGTAGCTTCAGCTGGTGCTTCCCCACCACCTCCACCACATCCAAGGAAGAGTGGACCACCTGCTCAAGTTATAATTCAGCAAGAAGAGGAAGAAGAGGAACAGGAGGAAGAGCACGAAGAGAGGCAGTTTTTGCCTGAGGAACCCAAGACGTCTCACCGGAAAGAAAACTTCATTTGGCAATTTTTTAAAATTCCCAAAGGTCAGAAAAAAGTAAATGCAAGATACGTAACTTGCCTTATATGTCAAGATAGACTGTCCAGAGGAACCGAGAAAAAATACAGTTTCGGAAACTACACAATGCATCGCCATATGACTAGGTGGCATCCTAACAACTACAGTGCTGCACAGTTTCGGAACAACCTAGATAATCTCCCTATTATGGCCAGAAGATCTGTTGTACCGGAAGTAACGGGACCAGAGGGCAGGGAGATGGTGCCAAATATACAAATGAGATTTGGTGAAGTAAAACACATCTGCGTATTTTGCGATGGATTCATTTGCTACGGAGAAAGAAGCATCACTCTGATCAACAGAGCTATTGACTATCATATGCAAGTTTGTACGAAACGCCCAAAATAATAAATATTTTTTTTTTGTTTTGTTGCTCCTGTTGAGCCCTTTACAATGAATCGTTTTCATTGCCCCCTCCAAGAAAAACCCCCAAAAATATAAAACTGTTCAGAAAAATTCAAAAAAAGTAAAAAAATGTTCTGAAAAATAATAAAAAAAATATAAAACAACAAAAACAATAAAAAAAAAAGTTCTTTTCAGAACGACCTCCCCGTTATTAAAAAATTGGTACAATATTTGGAACTGTGCCAACCTCTATTTCTCTTAGTTCGCTTCCCAGTTCGCTCGCCGGTACGCGAACCGGAAGCGAACCAAAAACAGTAAGTATAAGGGAAGGAAACAGAGACTTATGTTAAAAGAAAGACAGCTATAGGGGAGTAAACTAGAGATACTATTACCCGTAATCCACTGCTGATGATGTCACATATTACATCATTCATGACATGCTCAGTGACATCATCAGCAGAGGATTGCGGGTTTTTTGACAACGTGCCTTATCCACGGTTTAATAACGCTGCCTTTTGCTTTATATAAGTTTTCAAATTGTATGAAATATATACCAATAGGTCGTTATGAACCTTTAGGTAGTGCTTTTCTTCATGAGGTCTGGTCGCTTCCATACACATACAGATGTTTCAAAGATGATCAAGAAGTTTATCTGAATGGAGAGGAATGCACTGAGACGCCAGATCATTCACTAATGTGTAGGCACATACAGTTACACGGTTCATGCAACAAACACCGACCAAATATGGCTTGCGTGTTGCAAGGCACGCCAGTTCCTGCTATCATCCCCACGTTCAAGTTGTTGGAAAATGGTAGTTATTTGATGCTCAATAATGAAGATTGTTCTGAGTTAATTAAAAGTATTCCTTTTATGGTAACAGTAAGTGAACGGGTTATTTGCTGCAGAAATGTTCTATTTCCTCCCACACATGAACATAGGGAGTTTTCAATCTGGCCACAAATACCAACCTTGGGAGAGATTTCAACGGCATGGCAAGAATAAGAGCTCTTTTGTCTCAGAGAGAGGTGGCCTTGAGTTCGGCCCGTGAAACTTTCGTGCTTCACATAGCGAACACCCGTACAGAGGTGCAGACCCTTCTCAATTCAGATTTGCCTTTCAATTTCAGCAAGATGGTTCGGACTATCTTTAACGCATCCTCCACAAAGGCCCTGGCGCACTTTTTTAAAGTTGTTACCAGTGGTCTCGTGACTTCATTTGAGAAAATCTTTGGAGTCATCCCTGCTTTCTTTCATTCTATTTTCTCCACTCTGCTTCGTGGATTGGCATTTTTACTTGCATTACCAGCGGACGCTCTTGTGCTTTTTTACATTTTTAAATATGGATGTCCCTCCTATGCAACCTCCCACCCTGCAGCTGCTGACACTGTTCCGCAATCGCATGCTAGAATATTATGGCACAATGCCGTTGGCGATATTAAGCACGGCATATGGATTATCTTTTCGATTCTCCTACTTCACCTGTGTCCAGCCTGTATTTC
Organism: Lissotriton helveticus; assembly: GCF_964261635.1. Taxonomy (NCBI): domain Eukaryota; kingdom Metazoa; phylum Chordata; class Amphibia; order Caudata; family Salamandridae; genus Lissotriton; species Lissotriton helveticus. Next base: position 594,193,354 of record NC_136061.1, on the reverse strand, counting down.
ACTGCCTGACCTGTGATTTCGATTGGGCCATTGATTTGTGTCTCTGCGGACCGGTTTCTCCTGACGTCGACTTTAATCAGCTGATGACTCCTATCATTACTCACGAGTTGGTTTGTCCTGGCGAAAGGATTATGGCTGTGGCATTGATGCATGGACTACTTGGTCCCTGGAATTTACTGGCGGCAGCACAGTCTTTCTTGGAACAGAGCTTTCTTGAAAACCCACCGAGCTGTCCTCTGATGGTGATAGAGGATCCGGTGCTGGGAGAGCACGTATGTTCTTTTCCGCTTTTAAATTGGATGGCTGAACTGTTTTCGGATGAAGACGGTGACTTCCTATTGGAGGCTGTTGCAGCTTATTTTGCATACACAGTTATGTCATAGACCTTTTTCATGTTTGATATGCTGAGTACTAGCATTTCATTGACAATTCATTGACTTATTTGTCAAGTTTTTATTATTTACCTTGCCTATTGGCTTAAGACTCGATAAAGTACTTGGCTGTTTTATTTTTCTTTAGCATTACATTTTCCTAGTTTTTAATGCTTTACCTTGCGGACCGTCCACATATAAACTTGCAATCTGCTCTCATGAGATGGCACTTCTATTATCTTATTCAGTTCGTTTCCGGATCATGGGGAGGTGTCATCTAGGTCCTGGATATCTTTACACCGTGTTAAGTTAGCATGGGCTCATTACCGGTTTAAACACCATTTTTCCTTTTTTGCAACTTCTGCACACGACACTTAGTTGTTGCTTTAGCTTTCCACCTAGTAGTTCATCGTGGTTTACATGAGAATAA